>NC_054386.1:52677787-52960287 GCF_017654675.1 Xenopus laevis
GAATCGAATCAAGCCATTCTGATACTTGTTGCGGGGTTACAAAGAAGGACGCTTTTCCCATATGAACAACACGCAGCTTAGCCGGAAAGAGCATGGCATACTTGAGATTCATCTTCTGTAGTCTCCTCTTTACATCGGTAAACTTGGCCCTCTGTTTTCTCACCTCCGTTGAGAAATCCGGGTACAGGGAGATGGTGGCATTTTGGAAACGTAGCTCCTTGGTTCGCGCCTCCCTCAGTGCGGCATCTCGATCCCTGTAATTCAGCAGACGTGCTATCAGCGGCCTATGCCCAGCTCCTGGTGGCAATGGTCTGGCCGGTATCCTATGAGCTCGTTCAACCAATAGCATAGTCGAAAATACTTTATTGCCAAATTGCGAGAGAAGGAATTGCTCAACAAATGTCTCTGGGGTAGTCCCTTCGGCTCCCTCAGGAACACCCACCAAACTAATATTATTTCGTCTCAGGCGATTTTCAAGATCGTCGGTCTTGGTCTCCAACAATTGTATGTGCTTTGTTGCGCCCGCCATGGTTGTTTGCAAAGGGCCAGTGGCATCCTCCAATTCACCAATTCTACGTTCCGCTCCTGAGGTGCGGTCACGCAACTTAGAGAGGTCTTGTTTAACAATCGCAAAGTCAGATATGAGCCCATCCATCTTATCCACCAGAGCCTCATGGTTTTGCCTCATGAATTGCATCAGCTCCGATAGTCACAGGGTACAGATGGCGTTTGCGGGGAAGCCATAGAGGAGGGACTAGGAGGGACTCTGTAGGCAGACAGTCTGTTTTACCCAGAACAGGGTCATGTGCGAAGGCCTCCAGTTTCTTGGCCGTTGAAACACTAAGCGCAGATTTAGTGCCGTTCACCTTACCAGCAGACTGCGGAGTCTCCTTGATAGAGTCGGCGCCATTTTGGAGACGCGTAGCGTCTTTGAGCTCTTTCGCTTTGGAGGTGCTTGTAGACGCCTTAATCGCAGCGTTTCGCCTCATAGCTCACCCTCGATGACCAGAGGAGTACAGGCAACAGGTCAGCTGTAGTTATAGTCCAAAAGGGCACAATATTGCAGGGTAATTTCAGGATAATAGCGGGAGCAGCAGAAAAGTACGTCTTCCCTCTAACTCATGCTGGCCACGCCCCGAAAAAAAGAACTTTAGTAACAGCAATGTAAGAACTTTTACATAGAGAAACATATATACATCAATACTGTAAATAGCATCGAGTAGAGTGGCTTCTGGGTATTGATGGTTGTCATTGATAGTCCTATCTGACTCAAGAGTTATATCGTGCGGTGTAGTGCACTGTGAAGCCATGATCGGGGGGAGACGGTCACATCATAGGGGTTCTCCCATCGGGGTAGAGTGTCAAAATTGTTTGAGTGTCATCAGGTGTGGAGTTGGTTATCTTGCTAGTCGTCAGGAGAAGTCTACAGCTGGCTCAGGTCTTCAAGTGACATCTGAAGCTATCTCTGGTTCTCGGACGAGAATATCCTGTCTGGCCTCTGTTCTGCGATGTGCAGATTTTTGTACGTGCCAATCCTGTGGAATTTTGGGCTGTTTAGTGGTTGCCAGTGGCAGGTTGTCTTGATTCGGCAGGAGGTGCCATTGCTGTAATAGTTGAGCTCCATGCTGTGGCGTCGCCATGATGTAGGTTGAATCTTTGTACATGACCCGAAGTTTCACTGGAAACAGCCATCTGTAGGGTAAGTTTACCTCTGGCAACACTGTGGTTATGGGAGTAAAGTCTTTGCGTTTTTTCATCGTATATGCCGAGATGTCAGGATAGCATTGGAGCATATTGTATTTTTCAGGAATGTCCTGTTTGTCCCTAAACACCTTCAGGGTGAGTTCCTTGACATGAAAAAAGTGGAGCCGTAGTATCACTTCACTGGGCACATTGGGGGGAGCATTCTTGTTTTTTGGCAGCCTGTGGGCTCTGTCTATGAGGAGGAGATCAGGAGTTTCTTCTGGGAACATCTCTTGGAGCATGTTGCTAAGATAGTGGTGCAAGTCTTCCATTTTGACTTGTTCCGAGACACCCCTTAGCCTGATATTGTTCCTCCTGTTCCTGTCCTCCAGATCAGCCATTTTACTGTTTAATTGGGATACTTCTTGCTCAAGTGCTGCATTGGAGTCTATCAGCTCATTGTGAGAGCTTACTAACTCTGCCATCTTTCCCTCCAGGTGATCAGTCCTGTCCCCTATTTGTCTCACTTCTCTATGAAGCTCTGTGATGGCGCCCCTGAAGCCTGCCTGAATATCAGTTCGCAGGGAGGTGGTAGACTTTTAAGTATGGGCAGGGTAACAGTCTGCTGGGATCTGGCATCGGGTGGCGTTGTTCGCCTCATTACTTGCCTCATTGACTGTGCATGCAGGGCTGCTGCCGCAATAGTCGGCGCCATCTTGGAGGGAGAGACACGCGTCTGGCAGCGGTCCGGTTTTGGGATAGAAGGCCGTCGTTTTCTTCGGCGACGGTCGCTTCTTCAGCTTCCCCATGATGTCCGGTGGGTTTAGGTTTTTTTGCTGGCGTTTAGGGTGCTCCAGCCTGCTTTGCGAGTTTCCCCCTTACGGAGCTCCCTAGAAAGCTTCCGTCCGCATCGGCAGTTAGCTTCGCCCCTAATAATTACCTTATCTTATCCACGAAGATCAAACAGGGTTTGTTCCTAAGAGAGAAGCAAAAGATAATATCGCCAAAACAATCTCAGTGATACAATATGCATATAAACGACAACATCCCACCTGTCTGATAACGACGGATGCTGAAAAAGCATTTGATAGAATTTCATGGTCCTTCCTAGACAAGACATTAACAAATCTCGGGATGAAAGATAAAATGTTGGCGAGGATACTCGCGTTGTATGCCACACCTACGGTGAAAATTAAAATTAATGGCACACTCTCACAAAGCGTTCAGATATTTAACGGGACGAGACAGGGGTGCCCACTGTCCCCAACATTATTCCTGTTAGTTATGGAAATATTACTCTCACATATAAGAAATAACCCGGATATAAATGGGGTAAATATAATGGGTAATGAATATAAATGCGCAGCTTTTGCTGATGATATTTTAATGTATGTAACAAACCCATTAATTACACTCCCAAATCTGATGAAACAATTGAAAATATTTGGGGAATTTTCTAACTTTAAGATAAATTACACTAAATCAGAGATACTTAACATTAATTTAGAGGAAAAAACAATACAACAGATCAAACAAAATTTCCCATTTAAATGGGCTAGATCAACAATTAAATATCTGAGAGTTAATCTAAGTGGCGAATTATACAGAGCATACACAGATAATTATATACCTTTATTAGCTAATCTACAAAAAACAATAGATAATTGGAAAAAAACTAAAATCTCCTGGTTTGGCAGAATACAACCAATAAAAATGGTGCTAATGCCGAAGGCTTTATACCTGCTCCAGGTATTACCGGTAGAAATCCCAACTTCTTTTTTTACATCAATTAAGTCAATGTTCTCTAAGTTTATATGGAATGCAGGAGATAATGGATTCAAACAAGCAGTTCAGTCACAAAGTTTCCGTCCAACGAAACCAAGTTAATCAGGATAAACAAGATGTGAAGAACTGTTCAAACGCAGTGGGTTGCTGCAAACTTCAGTGCTTTATTTCACACGACATGTTTCGAGCATAGCTCTTTTTCAAGTGTAACATGAGAGAACCCAACTACCACAATTTAAACATGGAGCTCCACCCCTCATTAACAGAAATTGCAACTGGTGATACGTTCTGTAGTTTTCCTAAATAATTCAGTCTCTATCTTGCCAGATTTTAGGGTAAGTTTAACATCAAGAAAATTAAGTGTTTGGGTTGAGACCTCAGTGGTAAATTTGACCGATGGATGTTTGGTATTAGCTTTGTTAAATTACTTCTGCAAGAAGAAGCAAAATGGATCAAAAAACTGAATAGTCTACATCCAGAAGGGTTAAATGAACACTGGAACATCAGTAGTTTCCTTTAATGGCAATAATGTGTTTTAAATAATGCATACAGCCTTACCTTTCTGACCTTTCTCCTTTTATAGATAAAATGGATACTTTTACATATATATGAATGTGAAATTCTACTTAAGGGTAAGAATGTTTTCTTTTAATAATTAAGATATTGAGACATCGTTTGATGTACTAAGAAGTACTATTGCTAGCTCAGGGTAGACTCTTTATGAGTAGTACCAGCATTTTGTTTTTATAAAAATTTTGTGGTTTTATATTTCAGATTCTACATTCACCAATGGATGGGGACTTGCACATTGGTTTCAAAAAAGTTTTTAAAAAGACTTGTTTTTACATTTTGTACCGCTGTGAGTGAGGTGTAGCTGCACACTGGTTATGTGAATGGTTAGAATCACTGGGTAGTATCACCAGTTGCAATTTCTGTTAATGAGGGGTGGAGCTCCATGTTTAAATTGTGGTAGTTGGGTTCTCTCATGTTACACTTGAAAAAGAGCTATGCTCGAAACATGTCGTGTGAAATAAAGCACTGAAGTTTGCAGCAACCCACTGCGTTTGAACAGTTCTTCACATCTTGTTTATCCTGTTTATATGGAATGGTAAGAATCCGAGGATAAAATTTAAATTCACTAACGGCTCCTAAAGAAAAAGTACCGGATCCATATTTGTACTATGTAGCGATACATCTGGTGAGGATACTATGCTGGGTAAGGAGGGGTAAAAAAAAAAGATTGGTGTGGCCTAGAAGAGGGATGGGGCAAGAACCCATTAGAAAGTGCACTTTGGGAAGAAAAGGGGACAAGGAAGAAGAAAGAACAAGATTCACATATATTAATTACCCCCACTCTTAAAACATGGCACAAAAATAAACATCTTATGAAGATGATAGAAACACCATACGTCTTACAAGCACTCTTATATAACCAGAACTTCCCTCCTAGTATGGAAAAAGGAGCCTTTGAGAGGTGGGGTAGACGTGATAACAAAATGACTAGAATGAGGGAATTTATTATTTTGGGTAAAATGATCCCCCTGTTAGAGATCCAAGAAAGGTGGGGAACCCATATCGGAGATCAATGGAGATATAGCCAACTATCACATTATATAAGTAGGTTAGACAAGAATAATTGGGAAAGACCTCTAACTCAATGGGAACAGGTCATGGAGATGGAAGGGGGGATTGAAAAACCCCTTTCAAAAATTTACAACATGTTTACAACTAGAGAAGAACATAAATTTTCTCCTTTTGGCTGTGAATGGGAGAGGGAACTGGGTATAAACTTTTCTGATCAGGATTGGGCTAAGATATTTAAACATAGCAATAAGATGACCAAGGTTTCAAAAACGAAAGAAGCTATGTATAAATTGGTAACAAAATGGCATTATACCCCAAGTAAACTTAAGAAAATGTTCCCACAAACATCAAATAAATGTTGGAGATCTAAAACAGGGGAGGGGAATCATACACATATTTGGATATCATGCCTGCTCCTGGATGGTTATTGGAGTCAGATATTGGAGTGTATATACAAAATTTCTGGAATAAGAATTCAGAAGGCGGATTTCGCTCTGATATTATTTGATATTAACAAAGATAAACAAACTATGCTTGAAGACCCCCTTACCTTCCAGTTAATACAGACCGCGAAATCCTTAATTCTGAGGAACTGGAAATCTGAAAAGCCTCCGACTTATAGGGAATGGATTAAGGCTGTGAAGGAAATAAGTTTATTAGAAGAGCTAACTCATTTATATAATAATATTAGTAATAAATATTGGAGAACCTTGCTTCCTTGGCATAGATTTTTGGAGGACCTTTTAAGGAAAGATTAAAAGGCAAATAAAAGGAGGTGAATAAGTCATGACAGTATATATATTATATGCGTGGATACATGTAAGTGTAAATTATTTCACCCTTGTACTTCCCCTTTTTGTTTTGTACCCTTGTCGAAAAATTGAAAATAAAGAAATTAAAAAAATTTAAAAAAAAGATTCTGAGATGATGCAAGGCTTGCCTTAATAACAGTGTCCACAAAATGGCTCCTGCCTGTTTGCCATAATTATGAATTCCCAGACTGAAGGAAACAAGATTCAAATAATTTATACAGTGTAAGTAAAGTTAATTTTGCTTGACTAACATGATAAAATAGGATTTGGAATAATTTTTTTGGGTGACGGGTCCCCTTTAACTGTTTAGTACTCAGGTGCACTGCAAAAAAGTGTATGTAGCATTCAAGAAGGCCAGCAACACTGGGAATTTTGGTGAAACAAGTAAAAAATTGTATTGTTAAGTGCATATACAGCCAGTATAAGGGCTGTATATGCACTTAACAATGCAATTTTTTACTTGTTTCACCAAAATTCCCAGTATATTTATATAGTGGATAATGCACCCCCTACTGTAATTTATAAAGATATTAAAAGTCACCTAGGAGTTACGTGACCATATAAAAGTTTTATACAGGTCACGTAACTCCGAGGTGACTTCCAATATCTTTATAACTTTCGGTAGGGGGTGCATTATTCATTATAATCTACAGTGTTTCTATGTGCAGCGTTTCAAGGAGTTCTCTGCCTCTGCTCTATATAGTCTACCCAGTGCCACACTTTGTTCCCTTTGTGGTTTTTCATTTTATTATTTATTGTGTCTCCCTGTAGCCCCTCTGAGGTATTTTTGCGTGATTCTTCTCCTTTGATGTAAGTTTCTGACCATGCCATGTCGCACTCATATTGCTGTAGGTTAAAGGGATTTTTCAGCTTTAAATTAACTGTTAGTATAACGTAGAGAGTGATATTCTGAGAAAATTTGCAATTGGTTTTCATTTTTTATTATTTGTGATTTTTGTTATTTAGCTTTTTATTCAGCAGCTCATTAGTGTGCAGTTTTAGCAATCTGGTTGCTAGGGTGCAAATTCCCTTAGCAACCATGCATTAATTTGAATAAGAGCCTGGAATATGAATAGGAGAGGCCTGAATACAAAGATGAGTAATAAGTACCTATAACAATAAATCTATAGCTTAACAGAGAATTTGTTTTTTAGATGGGGTCCGTGACCCCCCATTTGAAAGCTGAAAAGAGTCAGAGGAAAAAGGCAAATATAATTTAAAAACTATAAAGAATAAATAATGAAGACAAATTAAAAACTTGCTTAGAATTAGTAATTCTATAAAATACTTAAAATTAATTTTAAGGTGAACCACCCCTTTAATAAGTGACAGAAGGGGAAAGGCATAAAGGGTTGAAGATGCAGGGGGGGCCAACAGCAGAGATGAACTGAGAGTGGGAGGGTGAGAGAGAGGAGATTGATGACCGAGGACAAAAGACTGGAGAGGAATGTGGGTGGGAGGGACAGACGAGTGAAAACTGAAGTTTGATACCTGGAGGGTGGGAGCAGCAGCCAGAACAAGAGGTGTGAGGAGGAGTGACAGGGTGTGGGAGGGGCACAGAGAGTTGCCTGGAGAAGGAGGGGGAGCGAAACTGTGAGTGAGAGGCAGACGGAGCGCAGAAGGAACACGAAGTAAGAGTGACAGGGTGTGGGAGGGGCAGAGTGGCTGTGACGGAAGAAGGAATGGGAGCGGAAGAGACAGAGAGACGCAGCAAGACTAGAGATGGAGGGGAAACAGAAGAGGACACTGAGGGAGCAAGCAGCAGAGGGTGGGAGACAAAAGGAGAACCGAGTCGTAAGGAAAGGCAGCAAGATCTTAATAGGAGGCGCGAGTGAGCGCGCACAGTGAGGGCGGAAGTGGGGAAGTGAGGCACACAGGCAGAAAGAAAACCTGTAGGGAGAGTGCGGCAGTGACAACTGCTGACGCATTAAATTATAATTTATAAGGATATAAATTACAGTCTGGCCCATAGAGAATTACCTGGTCTGTAGATTATCTATACATATATATATATACAGGGCCGCCATCAGGGGGGGACAGGGGGGACAAGCGTACCGAGCCGTACGTCTTGCCTCTTCAGTGCCGAATGCGGAAGTGCCGAAAAGCCGAAGCCGATGCGACGAAAAGACCCGAAGTCACGGAAAAAGCCGAAGTCCCGAAGTCACGAAGCGCCGAAAAGACCCGAAGTCACGAAAACAGCCGAAGCCGAAGTCCTGAAGCAGCGCAAAGACCCGAAGTCACGAAAACAGCCGAAGCCGAAGTCCTGAAGCGGTGAAAAGACCCGAAGTCACGAAAGGAGGCGAAGTTGAAGTACTGAAGCCATGAGTTCAATTCTACTGAACACCAGTTTGTGTTTTTTTTTTTTTAATCCCCTGGCCACCAATGTATTATTTTAATATTCTATAGGCCCCTGCCACCAATCTTTTTTTTAAAACTTTTGTTTTTGGGGCCCCAATTTTTTTTTAACTCGTAAGGGGCCCCTTGCCACCATTGTTTTTTTTTGGGTTTTTTTTTTAAAAAAAAAAATTAATTTTCTTTTTGGTGGCCCCAAATTTTTTTAACTTGTAAGGGGCCCCTGCCACCAGTTTTTTTTTTTTTTCAAAAAAAAATTATTTTTTTTTAAATTTTTTTTGGGGCCCCAATTTGTTTTTAACTTGTAAGGGGGCCCCTGCCACCATTTTTTTTTTTTTCAAAAAAATTTTTTTTCTCCAAATTTTTTTTTCTCCAAATTTTTTTTTTGGGGCCCCAATTTGTTTTTAACTTATAAGGGGGCCCCTGCCGCCAATGTTTTTTTTTTTTTTCAAAAAAAATTAATTTTTTTTCAAATTTTTTTTTGGGGCCCCAATTTGTTTTTAACTTATAAGGGGGCCCCTGCCGCCAATGTTTTTTTTTTTTTTCAAAAAAAAATTAATTTTTTTTCAAATTTTTTTTTGGGGCCCCAATTTGTTTTTAACTTAGAAGGGGGCCCCTGCCACCAATGTTTGTTTATTTTTTAGTTTTTTTTACTTTTTTTTTTGTTGGGGCCCCAAGTTTTTTTCAACAGGGGGCCCCTGCCACCAATGTTTTTTTTAAAAAAAAAAAATTTTAATTTTTTTTTTTGGGGCCCCAATTTGTTTTTAACTTATAAGGGGGCCACTGCCGCCAATGTTTTTTTTTTTTTTTCAAAAAAAAATTAATTTTTTTTCAAATTTTTTTTTGGGGCCCCAATTTGTTTTTAACTTAGAAGGGGGCCCCTGCCACCAATGTTTGTTTATTTTTTAGTTTTTTTTACATTTTTTTTTTGTTGGGGCCCCAAGTTTTTTTTAACAGGGGGCCCCTGCCACCAATGTTTTTAAAAAAAAAAAAATTTTAATTTTTTTTTTTTGGGGCCCCAATTTTTTTATAAGGGGGCCCTGACCATCAATAGCTTTTTACAACTTGTGTGGGGGGGGGTTACTTTTTTAGCGCTGATGTCTGTGTGGTCTTTTAACTGCGATGTGGGCGGGATATGGGGCGGAGCTTGGTCGTCAGTGTGGGCGGGGCCCAGGGGGCCCCAAAAATTTTGTTGTACGGGGCCCCGTGATTTCTAATGGCGGCCCTGTATATATATATATATATATCTATATATATATATATCTATATATATAAAATTATGACTCCAATTGCTGTGATAATGGCTGAATCCCCATGAGATCTCCCTGCTGGGCCTGTATAGAGCTGTACCTGTACAACCACTGAGGGCAATCTTTGCCAGATATCTGAACTCACCAGACACTTGTAATCCAGAAAGCTGCTTTATTTGAGGTGGATGGACAAATGTAGCAGTGGATGAATTGTACTGCAGGTCAAAAAGAATATTCCTTTCCTAACCTCTGAGCTGCAGCTCCTCTCTGATGAAAGGCAGGAACACAAGAGGATGATGGAGGAACTGACATCACACATAAGGAAGGAATTGGAGGAGGGTTTACAAACAAGGAAATACAGAGCCTGCCAAATAGCTTTGGTCACTAGGTGGCAGCATAACAATGGTGAAGCATATAAACATTAAACATATACATTAACATGATGAACTTTTAACTGCTGGGACAATATATATATATATATATATAGATATTTTCCCCCAAACTCCCAGCACTCACGATAAATGGTCGTCACGTTGCCTGGGTGCACGTCTCACAAAAAGCTACAAACAATCTTCACCAAAGAGGCCGCACTGCTCAGGACTTATTGTAAAAAAGTACTTTTATTGAAAAATCTAACGTTTCGGCTGTACCACCAGCCTTTGTCAAAGTTGATATATATATATCATATATATATATATATATATATATATATATTATATATATAAATATATATATATATATATATATATTAGGGATGCACCGAATCCACTATTTTGGAAGGGGTGGGAAGGGGAAAACACTTTTCCTTGTTTTGTGACAAAAAGTCACGCGATTTCCCTCTCCGCCCCTAATTTGCATAAGCAAATTAGGATTCTGATTCGGTTCGGCCTCACAGAAGGATTCAGCCTAATCTGAATCCTGCTGAAAAAGGCAGAATCCTGGACGAATCCCGAACCGAATCCTGGATTCGGTGCATCACTAATATATATAGAAAATTTAACTTCATACTTACCGAAATTTTCTTTTCCTGGTAACTATGGGCAGCCTTTACACTAAGGTCTTTTTTTACACTAAGGGTTCCCCTGCTTCCCAAGCCGACAGGACAGGTTAATAATGAATTCTCTCCCAATCCACCAATCTTAATTATCTATAAATACTCCCCCTTCCCCCATCTGCCCCTTGTCTTTTAATGTCCGAGCAGCTAGTTGTTTGGGGAGGGGTTAGTGCAGGGGTCCTCAAACTACGGCCCGCGGGCCGGATACGGCCCTCTAATGTCATTTACCCGGCCCCCGCCCACGCTGGCAATTGCCCCATATTTTTAAAAAATAAAATATAGAAAGCTCGAATCTGGCCTCCCGCTGGACTAACTATGGGCATTTGAACAAGCGGTGCATCAGTTATGTATGCGCGCATGTTCACGTCGGCCCCCTGATGACGTCACTGAGGCGTGCTACGCGTGGGGCGCAAGAGGCGCATCAGGGAGGGAGCGCTCTGGATTTGGCGCTTTTCCTGACATCCTAGGGCAGGCTGTGGCTGCGCATTTTGGTGGGCTGCAGGCTAAAAAGTAACCTACTGCTCCTCTGCCAACTGATCGGAATCTGCTGCTCCTGTCTCTTCTACTGCGCTGGTGAGCAAAGTGAATTGGGGGAACATGTCGGCCTTAATTATTCCCAAAACCCACACACACACTGTGCCCCTCACCAACTTCTTTAATTTAATTTTACAAGGTTTCTTAATTTCTGTTTGCCCTATTTCTCTATTTCTTCACCATTTTTTTTTTAAATCTTGTTGCATTGCCCATCTCCATACATTCTCCCTTGCATCTCCTCACTGAATTAATTATTTTTACATGATTAATGAAGTGTTTTAATTTAATTTTACAATTAAACCCCAGAGCTCTCTTAATTTCTGTTTTCATGGAACCGTATATTGATTATCTCATCAGCCAAAAGCAGGCCCACACTTCCCATTGAAATACTGGTAAGTTTATGTTAGTTAAAATTGTTCTTCATTGTACATTTTTTAAATAGTGTATTGTTTCTTCATGATTTTTTTTGCACTACCTGTACTACAAATAAGATATATGCAGTGTGCATGGGAATTTGTTCATTTTTTTTTTTAACTATAGTCCGGCCCCCCAACAGTCTGAGGAACCGTGAACTGGCCCTCTGCTTAAAAAGTTTGAGGACCCCTGGGTTAGTGTAAAGGCTGCCCATAGTTACCAGGAAAAGAAAATTTCGGTAAGTATGAAGTTAAATTTTCTATTTCCCATGGTCACTATGGCAGCCTTTACACTAAGGGTGATATACCTTAGCAATCTACCTGGGAGAGGAAACAAACAACTTAGTATTTTAATGCTGAAACCAAATATATTTTATTCACACACTGATTCCAAAACTTTAAGGCCAATATTAGCCCTCTGTGTGGAATGCACATCCAGATGGTAATGCTTCAGAAAAGTATTTGCAGAACTCCAAGAAGCTGCCTTGCATACGTCTTCCTTTGAGACTTCTGCCTGAAAAGCCCATGAAGCATTGATTGCCCTAGTGGAGTGTGCCTTAATTCCTTTCGGTAGCTGCACTTCAGCTTTTTCATAAGCCAGCTTAATGCAGTTAATTATCCACCTGCTTATTGTGGATTTCGAGGCTGCTTGTCCTCTCCTGCTTCCTGCTGGGATTACAAATAATTTGTTTGACTTTCTCCAAACTTTTGTTTTAGCCAAGTAGACTGATAAACATCATGTCTAAATTATGCCACTCCTTCTCCTGTTCTGATACAGGTTCTGGAAAGAAAGATGGTAACACCAATTCCTTATTTAAATAGTGCTCTTTCACTACTTTTGGTAAAAATTCTGGTACTGCTCTCAGAAATACTTTGTCAGCTTGAATCACAGTATAGGGTTCTTCTGATGAAAATGCCTGCAAATCAGCCACTCTTTTTGCTGAAGTAACTGCAACCAACAAGGTTGCCTTTAGCGTTAACAACATGTCTGAAATTGTCTCCAATGGTTCAAATGGCTCTGTGGCTAGTTTTTTTAAAACTAACGGCAAGCTCCAAGTTGCAGACAGTGTATTCGTTGGAGGTCTTAAATGAAGGACTCCTGACAAAAATTTTATAACTTTTTCATTTTTCGCCCATTGCCTCTCTGTCAGGATTGAAATAGCAGAGGTCTGAAGTTTCAAAGTTCTCATGCTCAGATTTTTGTCAAATCCATCTTGCAAAAAATCCAACACATGCGACACTGTCACTTGTTCCAAAGTACTTTCCCTGTCATGTAACCAAGACAGAAATATTTTCCAAATCCTCTGATAAGTCTTATTTGTGGATGATTTTCTCGATGCCAACATTGTTTTTATTACTGCCTCTGAGAATCCTTCTTTTGTCAGCCTGATCCTTTCAACCTCCATGCCTTCAGCGATAATGTTTGCGGGTAAGGATGACTGATTGGCCCCTGCATCAACAAGTTTCGTCTGCCCCAAAGATTCAGAGGTTCGTCTATCATCATAGACCTCAATAGTGGGTACCAGACCCTCCTGGGCCAATCGGGCAGTATTGCTATTATGTTGGCTTTCTCTTTCCTTATTTTCTTGAGTTTCCTAGGGATCAAAGGAATTGGGGGGAAAATGAATAATAGACCTTGTCTCCAATCTTGAGCAAGAGCATCCATTGCCAACGGTTGGCAACATTGATTCCTCGAGAAAAACTGATTCACTTTCCGATTCTTCCGAGTCGCCATTAAGTCTATCACTAGTTGTCCCCATTTCTGGACAATTTTGAGGAATACTTCTTGATTCAATTCCCACTCGTGTTTGCTGATTACACTGCGACTCAAGAAATCTGCTACTTGATTGTGCTTTCCCGGAATGTGCAGTGCAGTCATTTCCTGTAAATGTTGTTCTGCCCACCTCATAATGGGAATCATTTCCTCCAACAAACTCATGCTTCGAGTTCCTCCTTGCTTTTTTATATACATTACCGCTGCCAAATTATCTACCTGTACCATTAGACAAGACCCTCTCAGCTGGTGATGTAATCTTTGTATGGCTTTCCACACCGCTCTCAATTCTAATACATTGGATGATAGGTACTGTTCTTCCGTCTCCCATCTTCCTTGGAGCCAGGTTTGCCCCAGATGTGCTCCCCAGCCCCATGGGCTGGAATCTGTTGTTAACACTTCCCAATGAATTTCGTCCAAGGATTTTGCTCTCGCTAAGTTCACATCCTCTAACCACCACTTCATGTCTTGCTTCACTTGATTTGGAATGATCCACTTTTGATTCCAGGAGTGACTCGAGTGTCTCCATTGTTGAATGAAAACCTGCTGCAAAGGTCTTATATGCCACCTGGCCCACTTCACCATCGGCACCACTGAATTTAATAGACTGATTACACTGGATATCTCTCTCGCTGACATCACTACTGTCTGGATCAGACCCATAATCACTTTCTTTATCTTGATTTTCTTTTCTTCTGGTAGAGTTACAAGTGCTTGTTTCGTCAAAAACCTTGCCCCTAGATAGACTAAGTCCTGTGACAGTAGGAGTTGACTTTTTTCCATATTCAACTTCCACCCGTGCTTCTGAAGAATATTCATTACCTTGTCTCGATGTTTTATCAATGTTGTCGGATCTCTTGCTCTTAAGAGGATGTCGTCTAAGCAATGATAGATTAAAATGCCTTCTTTCCTTATTTCCGCTACTAGCGCTTGTAACACTTTCGTAAACACTCGAGGTGACGTTGCTAGTCCAAAAGGTAGGCATGTGAATTGGAAATGTAGATCTTCCCCAATTGCAAATCTGAGAAACTTCTGATGACTTTCTGCAATTGGAATATGTAAATAAGCATCTTTTAGATCCAGTGACAACATCCAATCCTGTGGCTGGATTTCTGCGATAATCGTCTGAAGAGATTCCACCTTGAATTTCTTTATTTTTAGACATGTGTTTATCGGTCTCAAATCTAACACCGGACGATAGTCTCCTGTTTTCTTCTCCAATAAAAACATCACTGAATAAATCCCTTTTCTCTTGAACTCCCTTGGAACTGGAACAATTGCTCTATCTATGAGTAGCTGTTGTACATAATTCAACATGGTCTCCTTTTTTTTTCTGTACTGGGATTTCTGATGAAACAAACCAGTTGTGTTTTGGGGTTTTTTCGAACTCCAGGAAATAACCTCTTTGTATTGTTTGCAACACCCATTGATCTTTGATGGACTCTGTCCAGACCTCTACAAATTGTGTTAGCCTTCTGGATTAGGGAGGACTGGACTGTCAAGTCCTCAGAACATTTTCTTGCTTTGGCCTCCAATTCTTGCACCTCTTCCTCTCTGCTGTCTAAAAAGAGAGTTTTGCCCTCCTTTCCACTGAGTAGCTGTGAAACCTTGTCTCGACGTTCTGTTAAATCTTTTATCTTTATTAAAACGTCTATCCTGAAAATATTGTCTAGATTGACTGCTTTCTCCTTCTCTTGCCGGTGCTCGATTCTGTGGCAGGAAGACTTTTTCCTCCTGTAACTTTTTTGATTATTTCATCCAACTTTTCTCCAAACAGCATCGAACCCTCAAATGGTAAATTACAGAGACTTACTTTTGAAGTTTTATCTGCTGACCAAGATCTCAGCCACAATGCTCTCCTTGCCGCCACTGATAAAGCCATTGCTCTGGAAGATGCTTTAACCATATCTACTGAGGCCTCCGCTATGAAATCTGCAGCAAGTTTTACTTCCTCCAATGCATCTACAATACTTGCTCTGTTTACTCCCTGTTTCAGAGCTGTTTCCACATTTTGTAACCAGCACTGCAATGCTCTTGACACTGATGTTAACGCTAGAGCTGGCTTTGCAGTAGCTCCCAAAGTCACATATGATTTTCTTAATGATGACTCAATTTTTTTATCCATTGGATTATAGAAAGCTGCCAAATCCTCTACTGGTAAAGCTGTTCTTTTGGACAATCGGGCAACTGCTGCATCTACTTTGGGAGGTTTATCCAACACTTGTTCTTCTTGAGACGGCAAGGGATATTTCTTAAAAACTTTAGCTGGGATTGGATACTTTCCTTCAGTTTTTTCCCACTCTTTTGCTACAATCTCCTTTATCACTTCATGTATAGGAAAAGTAGCTCTGTCTCTTTTCAAAGATTTAAAGGGGTTAAATGAAGACGGTTGAGCATCCTGCATCTCTGGTAATTCCAATTGTAACCTGACCGCTTTGATTAATGGTTCCACAAGTGACAAATCAAATAAGGACTTAGATTCCTCTTCTGCCAAATCCTCATCATCTGAATTTTCTGACAAGGTGAAATCTGGGTGCTGTTGAACATTTCTATACAGCGGCATTTCTGGCTCTTGCTCAAAATCTCCACTCTTTCTCTTTGTGGCTGTTTTAACTCCTTCAGCCACTGCTTCTCTAATCCATTTAATTATGTCTGCTGTATCTGCTGCAGTATCTCCAGCTAATCTTCTTGCACATCTGTCACAAAATTTTGAATGTTTTTGTGCTTGATTTTGACATGCAGCACACAGTTTATTTTTCTCTTTGCTGCTCCTTTTTCTAGGTGAAGACACACTGCCAATAAATGAAAACATTCATTAAAACCAATGCACTCTTTTCCCAACCACAAACCTACCTTAAATATGGCTCACCTCCTAACATTGCGGGCAGCAATTTCTGGGCTACTAGGCACCTGTGGCTCCATCTTGAGCTTTTACTCTAATTGCGAAGAAACAAACATGAGAGCCTTAAAACACAAAAGCCCCATAAAAACATAGCCTGCACTGTCCCTACCTTAGAACAGACAAAACCGCCACTCCTAGCACAGCGTTTGGGCCTCCAGGACGCGCTCCTTCCAATGCGTGCTTTACACCTGCGCCGACTGATTACGTCACGCTGCCTGCGCCTGGAAGGAATGCATTCCACATTTGCCCATAAACAAAATGGCGTTGCGGCTACTTCCTCCCTAACTTCGCAATGGAAAACAGCAAGAGAAGTTCCCTGGTGCCGCCCTCACCTGGTGTATCACTCAGGTATGAATACACGCTACCTCTGCTGCCTAGATTGAATCTGGCTCTTGCAAGAGGAGCTTTTAGTAATCCCGGGCTGCCTAGAAACGGGATATTGGCTAGCTGGCTCCTCTGAGAGGCAGCACCCTGCAAAAGCCCTTCCAGGGAGAGAGGCTAACTCCCCAGGTCAATGGATCCCATTCTCCTGAGCTGAAAAAGCCCATAAAAAACCAACCTTCCGTCAGCAGCGAGGACAGGAAAAAAGACAAGGGGCAGATGGGGGAAGGGGGAGTATTTATAGATAATTAAGATTGGTGGATTGGGAGAGAATTCATTATTAACCTGTCCTATCGGCTTGGGAAGCAGGGAAACCCTTAGTGTAAAAAAAGACCTTAGTGTAAAGGCTGCCATAGTGACCATGGGAAATATATATATATAGGGATGTGTAAAATAGCCTCCCCTAGTATTTTGTGCAGGCAGTTCCTCCATGTTATGGACACCTAAATGGGTCCTAAAATACAGTTGGGAGGGGTACTGTTGACTCTTGTTGTTGCCCATAGTGACCAGCAGAGGACTGTGCTAGAGTATAAAAGGCTCTGAAGGCAGACTTCAGTGTCCATCTTGTGCTGGCTCTAGCCTGTGCAGGAGGCAGAGCTCGAGTTGGAACCTAGACAGGTCAGGTCTAGTAAGAATAGGCTACTCACCTTTATAGATCACTCTAGGAGTGATAGTCAGTCAGATTATGTAGCTGAGCAGTCTGAGGCTCCTACGAGGATTGTAGTGGGATTAAGATCCCAGGGTACTCATTGCCCAGAAGTAGGGACTAAGTGTACAGACCTAGGGTAGATAGATTCCCCTCAGGTTCCACTTAGGGAAAAGGCTGAAAGCTGGGTGTACCTCCTCAAAGCTGCATGTATTGTTCCTATCTCTGAGGAGAATCATACTGACCAAAGGTGTTGTGAGTACTGCCTATTCAATGTACTGTATGAACCTGCAATGTTCTGATCTATGTACACTCCACTGAGGATTGTATACTGTGCTCAATAAATCTGTTATTTGGTTAAGTTATAAGAACCACTGGCACCCAATTCTTTGCACCCTGATTACTGTTACAGTTGCACTACACCCTGCTTCCACCTCGATGCGAAGGCTCACTCCCTAAGATTTAAGGTCTCATCCGGAGCATATGTACTAGGAGTGAAGCCCATAGTAGAGTAAGGTGCACTCAATTTACTATAGCGCTACATATATATATAGCATAGCAAATGGACCCGCACACAAAAATAGTGCAGATCCATTTGCTATGCTGTATGAAACAAATTGACCAAGGCACCCTACTAATATAACTTTCAGACGAGTATCCGTACTCCAAAGTAAATTTTAATAGAAGGAGGGGTGCCCGGTAAATCGTGTATACACCAATAGTTTCCAGACCAGCACTCCCTTTTGTGTAAAAAACATAATATTTTATTGTTGCATAGTATCAATGCCCCAAAAAGGTCCCAATATGGACCGAAACGTTGGGCATTGATACTATGCAACAATAAAAGATTATGTTTTTTACACAAAAGGGAGTGCTGGTCTGGAACTATAGGTGTATATATATATATATATATATATATATATATATATATATATATATGCACACGTATATATCAACCCTACATACATATACAACACGCCTATAGAATCAGGCTCTATTCTCACTTACATGCTTGTTTTGCATGTACAGTAAATCTACTATACAGATGACATAATTTAATTTGTAGTTGACAAGCTGCCAGATTGTGAGGTATTTCTTTATTTCTTTAGTCATGTAATTTATTATAGTAATGGATGCTGGCAATAACCAGGGAGCACAAAAGTCTCTGGAATCCCTTTATTTTAGGTGTTGATGCCAATAATGTCCTATTGAAGAGCGAATGACCTGAGATTTGTCACCTCAAAGTGAAACTCGTGCAATCTCATCTGAAGAATAAATAAGAGGTCATCCAGTGGTCCATTGGCTTTTATAATGTGCTAATATACAACTGATTATTTATGCCCCAGTATAAAGCAGTTATTTACCTCACACACAGCTGAGAGCGATTGCTCTCACACCTTCCTTGTTGCTCTTTTCTGCTACTTTGTCCTCACCTTTTTTTTTTACAACCGCAACCATTTATTGCCCAGAACTGTGTCTGTCTCTGTGTTTGTGTGTGTGTATATATATATATATATATATATATATATATATATATATATATATATATATATAATATATAAAATAGATATAGGGATATATAGGATCAGTCTCTTTTTTTTTTTTAATTCCATCTCAGCTCTCTTATCTTGATACGCTTCCATGCTTTCATTCTCCATGAGTTTCCTTTTATAAAAAATGTATTTGGTGGCACAAACTGATGTTCGGCTGAGTCCACAGCCTTTCTCAAATCAAAAAACATCAAACAAACATCCACTCAAATACTATTACACTAAGTGGAGTTGATCATAGATGATTTAGACAGCCCTGTATTTTAATAATTAATAATAAGTAAAGGCAGAGCAGGGGTTGAAGGCAATATATTGAGCAGTGAATTTCGATCAGGTGTCCGTGGTAGTGGAGGACATGGATTAGGGTCCGACATTGACATTTATATGGCACATTATTGTGATATACTAGTTGTGCATTAAGGGGTGGTGCAGGAGATTAAAGGAATGTGCACAGCGAGCAATGGAGAGCGGGTATTATTCTCCGGTACCAGAATAAATCTTTTGGCTGTAATTGGGTATTGTAATATGATGGTTCATTGCATTTCTTGATAAAAATACAGTATTGGGCATGTTAGATCTGAGAGTGTGCATTAATGGGGTGTCTATCCCCACTTTTTAATTGTGGGTATTTATTTTATTTGTTTATTTATATATTTCCTTTCATATTCTTCTATTTCGTATTTTTCTTTTTTTCTTGGGTCCACCAGGGAGCAGTCCGACTGGTAATTAGGTAACATGTTACAAGTATTAAGATACTGTTATTTAAATGTTGTTGCTTTTTACAGGTTTGTAATACCTATATTTAAATAGACATTTAAACTCTGAACCGGAAGTTTTATATAGAATTTAATAAACGTTATTCACGTATTAGATAAGTTGTGACACCCGTCACTTTGGGCTCGCGCCACACATGGGGGTTATTTATCAAAGTCCGAATTTATCTCTATTTTCTGCTACAAACTCCGATCAAATCCGCTTGGGTTTTTAACGCTTATTTATTATTACATTTTCCCATAAATTTGCTTTGCGGGAAAAAAATCAGATTTTCAAAAATTTTTCTGACTTTTTCATCCGATTTACACTTTTTACGAGAAAACTCAGAAAACTTCGGAAACCCAGAGCACATCAAAAAATCATTGGGATTTGTCCCATTGGCTTATATGCAACCTCAACAGGTCAGAGATGCCGGATTTTCAGATTCAGACTTTTCCATCCTCTGGGTTTAATAAATTCCAAAAAATTCGTGATTTTTTAAAAGTCAGATTTTATAAGTAAAAATCACAAATTTTTTGTGATTTTTGCATTCGGAGTTTAGTAAATAACCCCCTTAGTATTTGTGGATGAGTGGATGTTTGTTAGATGTTTTTCACTTGGACACAGCCGAAACAGTTTGTGCCACCAAATACATATTTTTCTACAGTTTAAGACCAGTGAGTGTGACTACATCTCTCTACACATCGTATATATATATATATATATATGAATCTTTCTGTCATTTGGATTTTCATACCTTAAGTCTACTAGAAAATCATTTCAGTATTAAATAAACCCAATAGGCTGGTTTGCTTCCAATATGGATTAATTATATATTAGTTTGGATCAAGTACAAGGAAATCATTTTTAAATTGATTATTTGGATAAAATGGAGTCTATTGCAAAATGCCTTCCATCATTTGGATCTTTCTGGATAATGGTTTTCCAGATAACAGATCCCATACCTGTATCTAATTTCTATATTACAGGTATGTATACATTTGGTTGGTGTCAGAAACAATCACTTTCATTTATTTTCCCCCAATCAGCCTGTTCATGAAACCATCTACTGACTGCTGTTCTTCACATAGAGCCATTGTAATCGAACACAGAACTCAAAGAGAGTTTTCACGTAGAAATGGCAAAATAAGTTCTCTCTCTCTCTTTCTTTCTACTACTAATAGTTACTTTATTGACCAGTGTGTTTGCTTTTCCAACTGTCTTACATTTATTTACATTTTGTTGCAATTACTCCTAAATTACTCCTGAATAACCACTATTCCAGCATCAATAGACAACTGCAGATTTGACCAATGACATATACTAGTATGGGATCTGTTATCCTAGCTTTGCAGTTACAAGCTGTAACCTTACAGAAAATTAGGGCAGATTTTACACTTTAAAGGTGAAACTCATCTTTAAATAATTGTTTATATGTTATAGATGGGCCTATGCCAGGCAACTTTTTTGTTGGTTTCATGGTTTCCAGTTATTCTGACTCTATCTAATTTGCCAGTTATTCTGCCTTTTTTTAAATTTGCACCTTAGTGGAGAAACTAGGGGACCGCAGGCCCCAGGTGACTCCAGGTCTCAGTGCAGCTGTACCCCCTGCTCCCCAAGTAGTTAGGCATCCCAGGTGAACTACGTGCGCATACGTACAGGCACACAGCCATACGCTTTGTGAAACACACTCAGTACTTGCTCAGCTGGATGAGGGGTAGGCAACAGGCAAGGTACCTCCCTGGCGCCCCCCAAGTTTTGCTTCCTAGGCACATTCCTCTTCAGTATACCCCTAGTACCGGCTTTGGTTACACCACTGCCGCAGATCAAAATGCTGGTTGTGAATTTTACCCAATTTTCCCAGATCAGTGTGCAAACAGACATATCATGTGTTGAATATTATCTATTATTATCATAGATCTGGGTCATTGTGAGCCAAGCAGAGGCAAAGAACAACAAAAGAAAAGATAATCCACTACAATTTTCAATTACTTTATAGTTAGCTTTAAACATAATAGTTTCTGAAAGCAATAACTTCTGTTGGGATGTTTTGTTCTAAAAGTGACATTGAAGTCTGAATCAACAGAAGAGCTTGCATTGCTGAATATACAGAGATCCAATGTTCAGCTTTTGAAAAAACAGGAAATTGTGATGACACCTTAGTTGAATAGTTTATGGGGTTAAAAAGAGTTGAGTTTGTCAAGTACAGCCTTTATATAGTTGTAAGGGCGAGAGACCTGCCCAGAAGGCCAGCTGCCAATTAAGCCTTCCAGATGAAAACATCCCTTTAAATCCATCAGGGAAGAGCCATCAAACATGCCAAGCTTCTCTTTATCACTTCATTCCTTCCCTGTTAAGCTAGCTATGCATGGGCTAACACTGGCTGCCAGCCTGGCCACTATTGATTGTGCCAAGTCTATTAAAGGGGTTGTTCATCTATGTGTTAACTTTAATTATGATGTAGAGGGTGGTATTCTGAGACAATCTTCAATTGGTTTTTGCTTTTTAGTCAGCAGCTCTCCAGTTTGCATTTTCAGCAATCTGGTTGCTAACGTCAAAATTACCCTAGCAACAATGCAATGATGTGAATAAGAGACTGGAATATGAATAGGAGAGGCCAGGATAGAAATATGAGCAATAAAAAGTAGCAACAACAATACATTTGTAGCCACGATAATTGATCCTATGCCATCTCTTGTGCAGAAGTGCTGTGTGATTATCAGAGAACAAATGTGTACAGCTGTGGGGCCCATGCATCATGGTAGGCATTACATTAAAGGCATTTTCCTCTCAATGGCATTTAGCAGCTGGTCACAGAAGAGACACTGTGAGCTATTGCATTCTCATATTCCACTAAGGAAAATTCCTGACAACATACATAGTTCAATAGTGTGTCTCAAGCACTCATTTAACCCACCAAGTGCCAAGGCCTTGAAAAAAAAACAGATAAAACAGTCAATTAGGAGGATACAAAAGAGTAAACAGTTATTTCCAAAGCCAATTTTTAAATGATTTAAAAGGTAATAGATCACATCCGGATATAAAAAGTAAAAGATAACATTCAGATATCAAATGCAAATATATATATATATATATATATATATATATATATATATATATATATATATATATATATGTATATATATATAAATAAAGCTAAAATGTTATTGTAAGGACAGCCTAATAGGTACAAAGATTTGATCTCCTACTTTCTAACCCAATGATATAATTACCCCATAACTGTTTTATGTCATTAATTGCTTTCTATAACAGTACATTACTTCAAAGGCTTTCTTTAGCCATACTGCTGGAAAGCTGGACAGAATAGAGTGGATTCGACCAGACTGTTCAATCACTAAGCCTCCGTCCAATGAAGCAAATATCAAACAGATACGCCCATTTCAAGACATTTCTCTTCTTTTAAACACAATTTATCACAGCTCAAATGGCAAGTGATAGAAGTGATTTGTAAACCACAAAGAGGGGGCAATATGCTTAAATTACTACTTCAAGAAGAAGCAAAGTGGATTAAAAAATTGAACAGTTTACATCCAGAAGGTTTAAATCAGGGGTGTCCAAACTACGGCCCGCGGGCCAAATGCGGCCCGATATCCATTTTTAATTGGCCCGCAGCGTGCAGAAATCCCTCCCCCCTCTCAGCATCCATAAAAAAAAAGTTTCCTACCACGGCGTCATTGAGGGGCGGAACCTACAGTGCTTCACAGAAGCTACAGAAGCTTGTCCTAAACTCCGCCCTCCCCTCCCCGTGACTGGAGTTTAGTGTAGTGCGGGGAGGGAGGGGGAGCCAGTAAACAAACTGAAAGCATGGCTCCAACTGCTGCCTAACCTGGCCTGGAGTTCCTGCTTGTTCTCATGAACTGTGAGTAAAACTGTTCGGTGCTTGGCTTGGGGGAGGGGTGGATTTAGTGAGGCTGCAGTCGGGCAAGGGAGTCAGTTACAGATCGAGTGTGTGAGTTACTGTGTGTGTGTCTGTCTGTATGTGTGCCACTGTGTGTGTGTGTGTGTATATCTGTCTGTATGTGTTTCACTGTGTGTGTGTGTGTGTGTGTGTGTGTGTCACTGTATGTTTGTGTGCCTCACTGTATGTGTGTGTGTCTGTCTGTATGTGTCACTGTGTGTGTGTGTATGTCATTGTGTGTGTGTCTGTATGTGTGTGTCTGTGTGTGTTACTATATGTATGTGTTTCACTGTGTGTGTGTGTGTCACTGTGTGTGTGTGTGTGTCACTGTGTGTGTGTGTGTCACTGTGTGTGTGTCACTGTATGTGTGTGTGTGTCTGTCTGTATGTGTGTGTGTGTCTGTGTGTGTTACTATATGTATGTGTTTCACTGTGTGTGTGTGTGTCACTGTGTGTGTGTGTGTGTGTGTGTGTCACTGTATGTGTGTGTGTCTGTCTGTATGTGTCACTGTGTGTGTGTGTGTATGTGTATCTGTCTGTATGTGTGTGTGTGTCTGTGTGTGTTACTATATGTATGTGTTTCACTGTGTGTGTGTCACTGTATGTGTGTGTGTGTGTGTGTATCTGTATGTGTGTCACTGTGTGTGTGTGTATCTGTGTGTGTGTTTGTATGTGTGTGTTACTTATTTAAAATTTGTAAAATGAACATGGTAATCAGGGGGTGTGGCCACAAAATGGGCGTGTCCACAGTGAGTGGCCCGGCTGTTTGTATATTTTACCGCATATGGCCCTTGGTGAAAAAAGTTTGGACACCCCTGGTTTAAATGAACACTGGAGTATTAGCAGCTTCTTGTGAAATTTACACTATTTATACCTTGTAACATATTCAGTTATCCTTTTGATACATTTTTTGATCTTTTCCCTTCCAGATAAAATGGATACTTATTGACTAATATTATGAATGTGAAATTCTCTACTTAAGGGTAAGAATGTTTCTATTACAGATATTGAGATATCGTTTGATGTCCTATGATTAAATGTAGCTCGCTCAGGGTAGGCTACCCAGGTAATTGTTTTTAAGCGTTTTAAAGTAATTTTTATTATGTCATATTTACAGATTCACTGTCCACGTTATGGATTTGGAAATGCACAGTTATGTTTCGTGCTGTGATTAATATGAAACTTGTCTACACATTATGGGACTTTGTAAATTGTCTGTATAACTTTTTTCGAATGGGGTCAGGCTGACCCCATAATAACAGCAATAACCTGCATCCGATTACTACTAATGATGGGTGTGGTTTAAACTATATAGGGTTGTGTGGTGCCTTTTTGTATTACACTTGACAAAGAGCCTAGCTCGAAACATGTTGTGTCGAATAAAGCACTGATTTTGCAGCAACCCACTGCTTTGGACTGAAATTCATCGCTTTCTTGTTCTATTTGCTGGAAAGCTGATCTAACATGCATTTAGGGCTCACTTTTTTTCTGTCCCAAAATACTTCTTCTGCACAGAAACAGTAATATATCCATTTTAGTTGCCCATTTGCAAAGATCTCCAATGTGACTAATGAATGCAGCCTGAAGGGATCCTCAAATTCTACTATCAAGGAAACAAAATGACCATTTCTAAACTAATTTGTTTCATAATGTAATGCTCACTTAGCACATATTAAGGCTGAACTGACGTGACAAGTTTCTAACACGAGAATTGGCCTAATAGTAATATGTCATAGCAGGGACTTTACAGGCCTAAATATGTTCTCCCATACTCAGCCCAACAACAACACATAGGAAACCTGAAGTTAATAGCAGGAGAGAAGGAGTTACATCTCTGCAATCTTCCTGCCCCTAGTCATAAAGCTCATTTATTTAACTATTATTATCCTTTATTAATAAAGCACTGACACATTCACACAGTACTTAATAGAGATTGTTGGGGACGGGATAATTTACAAACCCCAAGAGTACAAGTGCAAGAGCCCCTGATGCAGACTGCGCCTGTGAATAACACACAAGGTAGTGGGTAGGTAGGGAGAGGAGACACTTATGTGTCTCTACCTGCCTGCCGCTTAATACAGTAAGTACAGGTCACTGCGCTTTGAAATGGAGAGCAGAATCCTATGGCTATTTGCAAACTGTGCCACGCAGTACACAAGGTGCAACAAAAAGGCAGATTGCAGAGTTTTGCACTTTGCATATTGTGTGGTGCACTAAAATTAAGATCTCATATTTCATTCACATTAGTCACTATTCCAGTAGAGCTTACACCTTAAGGTACAACTTAAATAAAATATGATTTCCAGCAAAAAAAGTCTGCTTTGTTTTTTAATTATAGGTATTGTATCTTGGAATGCTTGGAACCTGGGGTTTTCCAGTTAATGGATCTTTCCATAATTATGTTACCAATTGTGTTACCTTAAGATCTACCGTAGATCATTGAAACGTGAAATACAACCAATAGGATTGTTTAGCCACCAATAAGGATTCCTGCAATTTAGTTCCCATCAAGTACAAGGTCCAGAGAAAAATAAAATCATTTTAAAAAATGTGAACTATTTGCTTATAATGAGCTCTATGGGAGATGGTCTATATGGCTGCTTTCTGAGGTTCTGACACAGGGAAGGTTGTTTGGTACCTTTAGCAAATGTGATCTTATTATTACTACAGAATTTCATCATGACAGGGATAAAAGTAGCACTTTCTGCTAATAAAACGCAAGGGTATTGTAGGGACCCTACAATACCCTTGGTGGATACAGGGTCTCCTAGAGTTTCCAAGGACAGAGCTCTTGGATTGGTGCAACATGGCTGATCCCAAAATCAGCCACAAGGTGTCGCTGTGCCCTATAAAAGGAGATTGCCATGTGCTCGGAGCCATTACTGCTGGAGGATTCCTACTTTCACTTTCATGTAGGAGGTGGACAGAACTCATGCAAAGATGTAAGGGGTTAAAAGGGAGTTCGATAGTTCGATGCAGGGTACTCCAAAAGGAAAGCTCAACCATGCCGGTTTGGAGTTTTGCTGTACATCTTTTGTGCTCACGCTATGGATAGTGCTGGGAGCTGTACCTCTGCTTTGGATTTAGCAAGTGTGCTCGTGCTATAGACAGTGCTGGGAGCTATGAATGGAGGATCAAGCAAGCTGCATGTGCTTCATGGAATGGATTCATCGCTGTGGATGCCTGCTCCAGCTCTGGATGAGCCTACCCATCTGTGTGAATCCCCAGGTTAAGGTGTGCCCTGGGGAGGGTAGAAAAAGAGATGATCCAGGATGGGTTCTGTTTATGACACAGGCTGTTGTTGATGCCTGCCATGAGGGAGCCAGTACCTAACCAGAGGGAAAGGTATTTTGGGCTGCTATTGCTACTTGGAACCTATTGTGCTCTTTGGGGGAAAGGGACTGAGACTCTTTGTCTGCCAAAGGAGTTGCAGGACTTTGCCTGGCATGGTGGGGCCAGGAAATGGACTGCCATAGGTTCCCATGGGAGTGGGTTATAGTTGATGTTATGTAAATGTGTTTTACTTTCCCTTTAAATTACACTTTCCTTATATAAAGTTATGTTTTTTATATGTTAAAGTGTGTGTTTCATGTTATGCCCAATGGGACTATCCTCAGGTGTATTCCGGGATCCCATTAGGTAGAGGCACTGCCAGAGAGAAGAATTCCCAGTACCCTTTCACCTAGCAAAGGGGACTCAGGACCTAAGTCATGTAAATATTGTGATGTACCACTTTGGCACCAGGGGATTGGCCAAAAATGGGTTACAGTATATCCCTGCTTGCACCTGCCTTCAAATGCCAGTGAAATCCTTTTTTTTTTTTTTTTTTTAAAAAAAAGCAGCACTTCCCATGTGACACCATTTATGGTTTTGCTCTTTTCTGAAAGAAGACTCATTGCTACTCTCTTTCCCACTAATTCACATTTTGTCATATATAGTAGTTGGCATGTGTTTGAATCCTTGGTTTGATCCTTTTTCCCAACTGGTCTGATAATTGACTGTATTTACATAGCTAGAGGATTTGCAATGGATTATTTAATAGGTCAAATAGGTCAGTGGTGCCATGGTGGGTCTAAAAATTTTGGATAGGGAATGAAAAAAGGAAACACAAGTTTGGGCACTTAATGTTTAAATATTCAAATGATCTATATGAGTAGGATTTCCTGTAAGATGGCATAACTTGAAGTGTAAACAAAACTTTCCTTCTCTGTACATTTGCATGTGACTAGGAGGTGTCATGGAGTTTGTATCTACCGAGGAAGACTCCAGAATGCAATAGCAGCAGCACTCATACAGGCCATAAGTAAATACAGGTATAGGATCCATTATCCGGAAAGCCATTATCCAGAAAGCACGGATTATGAAAAGACTATCTCCCATATATGTAATTTTATCTAAATAATACAATTTCTTTAAAATGATTTCTTTTTTATCTGTAATATTAACACAGTACCTTGTACTTGATCCCAACTAAGATATAATTAATCTTTATTGGAAGCAAAACCAGCCTATTAGGTTTATTTCATGTTTACATGATTTTCTAGTAGATTTAAGGTATGGACATCCAGATTACATAAAGATTTATTATCCATAAAACCCCAGGTCCCAAGCATAATGGATAACAGGTCCCATACCTATATTGCTATAGCAACAGTATTGCCGTCAATAGGAAAATTAAGTGGTACAGCTATTACTTTTACTTTACTTTTACTATTATATTACTTATTACTACACAATTAAGCAACATTACGTATTACTACTCAATTAAGCAACATGCCTCCATATGCATCCCTTTAAAGAGTATATTTTGGAAGGGTGTCAAATGATGATGGAAGTGTCAGAGGGGACTTTCTTACACATATATAATATTTGAAGTCTGCATACTGCAGGCATACACAGCCAGACAAATAACAGTATTCAGGGCAGCAGGGGCAAACCAGAGGCTGCTGCTGCCTGAGGCAACAACCCCTAAAAATGAGTGTTAGAGCGGGTCAAAGGGAGGCAGCATTGCTAGTTCAGTGAGCGCAATAGAGCTGAATTTCTTTGTAAAAACCAGGAAATTTGTCTCTTAAAGTTACTGGTAACTGGCTGTTCGCTGCTGCCTGAATTACGAAGGGGGTGCTCCTGCCATGAGGCAAGATGAGAACCTTTCCTCAGGCAGTGAGCCGCCAATTACAAGGGGTGGCAAAAAGCTTCCTCTTGTAACTTTAACATATGAATATCCTGGTTAAACCAGGAAATTAGGCTCTGCTAGTGCAGAGAGCTCTATTACGCTCACTGCACTAGCAATTAGGGATGCACCGAATCCACTATTTTGGATTTGGCCGAACCCCCGAATCCTTTGCGGAAGATTCAGCCGAATACCGAACCGAATCCGAATCCTAATTTGCATATGCAAATTAGGGGTGGGAAGGGGAAAACATTTTTTACTTCCTGGTTTTGTGACAAAAAGTCACGCAATTTCCCTCCCGCCCTAATTTGCATATGCAAATTAGGATTCCAAATCCTGCTGAAAAAGGCCGAATCACGAACCGAATCCTGGATTCCGTGCATCCCTACTAGCAATGCTGCCCCCCCCTTTGACCCGCTCCAATGCTGCCTCAAACGGCAGCAGCCCCTGGATCACCCCTGACAGTATTCTTTATACAGTATGTAGGGTGGTGATAGACAACTATGTTCATACCTGTCAACTGATCAAATAGTGTGCAAACCTTCATGTTTAGGATATAGTAGGACTTCGGGGTATCAGCCACTGCTGGGGCACTGCCTTCAGGTCTGTTATTTTGCTATAACTGCTCCTTGTGTCTAGTCGAGACTAGAAAAATAAGCATTCTCTGTAGTAAGTGAAGATCTTGCAAAAATATGGCGTTATGTGATATTAGAGATGCAAACTCAGATGCTGGGGTGGAGGATGGACATTTATAAGGGCTGGCTGAAATACTGACTAATGCATATTCTTAATACATCATATACTGTACAGTGTCTGACGCAAATAAGTCATCTTCCTAAGGTTTTTTTTTAGGAAGGGGGACCTTAAGACCATTTTTACTGTAGAATCCAGACACTTTTAGTTATATTCCTGAGCTTCTTAGAATCTAAAATAATAAACTAATTGGCTCACATCATCATATTCACCATCTCATTCTAATGTCTATTGAAAATATTTAGATAAATAAAAAGGTTCTGCATCCTCATACTATAAACACTGAATGATTTTTTGGAGAGATGGCGGTACTTAGTTATATATGTTGTGGACCATGAACCAAAATGGTGGACAGACACAGCCAGCTGTCCAATATTTTGACTACTTTGACTGTTTTGACAACTTTTGATAGGAGTTATAGTGATCAAGATTTCATCAATGTGATGATGATTAACAATTTATAGCAGCTAAGGTGATGAAGGTATGGAATCCTGAGGAGAAAACATCATTATCTAAAGGCAACTCTTTCCATGCCACATTGTCTGAGCATTAATGAAGCATGGAACGGTAAGTTTTTCACACTACTTAGCACCATTATTTTTTTTTGTTTTGTTTTTCTTTTAAATAAGAGGAATTGAACAGGTTAGTGCATTGCCCATCATCTTATGTGCTTCTGGTTGTAACCAGGACACCTGTCTCAATAAAAAAAAAAGAATGATCTAACTTCAGATATATAAAAAATTGACCAAGAGGAGGGGATCTGACTTCCGTCAGTATTTAATTTTGTATAGGAGAAAAGAAGAAAAGTATCCCCGTCTTCTTAATCAGAAAAGTTACAAAAGAATATATATTATCACTGTGTGATCTGTTTTCAGTTAAACCATTAAAAATCTTGAAAAAAGTTGATAGCCAGCAACAAAAAACAACTATTAATCTGTCACGTGATCCAATATCTATGAATTCCCTCTTTTTATTTCATTAATTGATCCCACAAAGTGCTAGTGCTTAACCTCAATAAGTTAACATTAAATAGAGTAAAACTAAAACACAATTAATTTTCCTTTTAATTATTGTGTATATTAGGTAAATTCTAACTCATGAATAATTCATTTAACATTAATTGATAATTTACTAACAACCCACTAAAACACCAATAAGGATGGTAAAGTGCCACCAAATGTGATCAATTCACATATAAATTACTTAAAGTGCAATTATGAACATCTCTGATTCCAAGAAAAGGTAGGAAAAGGAAATTGGTAGAATGGTGGAGAAGTCCCGTATTGTCTAGCTGATTGTTTTACTAACTGCGGGACCCCACAAAGGAGGAGAAGTCAGTGCTTCTGGAACTGTGGTCTCAATTCTATTATAAGAATTGTTAGTAGTAATATTAGTTTTTACAACAACCAGTTAGGAGTTTGTTGTACAAATTAATATTACTACTAACAATTCTTATACTGCATAATCAACGGGTATATAAAAAGAATTTCCTTTAATAACGGAGAGTTAATTCGTTCAAATTAAGATTACGGTCATTTTACATTTTTAACATTTGTAATGCAATTAATAAAGATATATTTTAACAGTTCAGTCTAATTAATTCCCACTAATAACAATATTCCCTAGAAGTCAGACTAAGTTTTTCTATAATGATTATAGCAAGGCTGTCACTGAACGCATCATTACACACAAGACGTCATTGCGATATGCGTAATGACGCCGGCGTATTTTGGCAGCGTCATTGCGCTGAACGTAAGCACGCGGAAAGACGCGGGCGCAAATGGCAGCGTCATTACGCTGAGCATAAGCATGCATAAAGACGCCGGCGTAACGACGCCGGTGCATGTTTGAAAGATTATAAATATTTGGCGTCCGTGGCAGCACACACAGCCTTGAAAAAGCAATTTTGCGAAACGCGCGTTGGCTTGCCATTCTTACTGGTTTATACCAATTTTAGATAAAAACTTGGGGGGTTCTTTTTACAAAAACGTTTTTTTATAGTGATCTGGGCACTTCTCTCTGCTCAGATTATAGGAGATTCCTCATCTGTATTCTTGTTTACTGTTTTCACTATAAGTGCTCTGGAATTTGTGTGTTTTTTAGACAAGTAGTAAATTGTAAAGAACTGGTACTTATTCCTCCGTGATTTGATTTAAGTATCGCCGCACCTTGCTTCCATCCAAAGCCAGTAATAGTGGTTCAAAAGTAATAGGTGTCGATACAAAACAGCGCAGAGGTTCTGCTGCAAAAGTGCCTTTATTAAAAGTGTCAGCTAGACAATACGGGACTTCACCATTCTACCAATTTCCTTTTCCTATTTTTTCTTGGAATCAGAGATGTTCATTATTGCACTTTAAGTAATTTATATGTGAATTGATCACATTTGGTGGCACTTTACCATCTTATTGGTGTTTTAGTGGGTTGTTAGTAAATTATCAATTAATGTTAAATGAATTATTCATGAGTTAGAATTTACCTAATATACACAATAATTAAAAGGAAAATTAATTGTGTTTTAGTTTTACTCTATTTAATGTTAACTTATTGAGGTTAAGCACTAGCACTTTGTGGGATCAATTAATGAAATAAAAAGAGGGAATTCATAGATATTGGATCACGTGACAGATTAATAGTTGTTATTTGTTGCTGGCTATCAACTTTTTTCAAGATTTTTAATGGTTTAACTGAAAACAGATCACACAGTGATAATATATATTCTTTTGTAACTTTTCTGATTAAGAAGACGGGGATACTTTTCTTCTTTTCTCCTATACAGGACACCTGTCTATGATTTCATTTGATAAGGCCATAATCCATCAATGCTGTCTATCTTTTACTTGAATGTGAAAGGCCTGAGCTTGGCAGTACGTTTCTGGCCCAAGATAACCTAATGATGCCCTAGCATTTTAGAGTCTCTTCCATGGTTATTTCACCATAATATATGGTGGTTAATACAAACCAAACTTTGTGCTCAGACTTTTTAACGGGGAGAGACATTGAGACAGAATTTTAGCCCTCAATTTTTTTTTTCTGTCATTTTATTTTATGGTGCCCAAAAAGTGGCTGCAAGTGCTTGTATAAAAACTGAACAAGAAGTTCAGTAGCAAGTTCTGATGCAGGAGCCAATGTTCAGGTATCTAAAGGTCATTTTTCTCTTTATACCCTTTTAGTTTTGTTGCCAGAATCAAGAAGTGCAAAAACTAACTGAGACTCTGTTAAACTCCAAAGAATCCCCAGTGTTGTAGTGTGGTATCCTAAATCTCAAGGCAATAATTACTGTATATGCTCACTATATATTCCTAAATTGTTTCACATTTGCTGCAGAATATTATATTTGTGCACTATACTCTTTAATCCATCTCTCTAAAATGTGCCAAGATAGTGGATTATGAGGCTTCAATGCATATATATATACTACTATGTGAAAGGGTTAACTTCTATCCTTGAAACTTCTGTCCTTGCTCAAACTTCTTTGTGCAAAACATGCTTATATGGCAAGTACTCCCCAGCTGGCCTGAGCAGCCCCAATGCCCTTGGGCGAATATGTTTCTTTTCTCTTCTTATCTCTTCTTATCACACCCCAGTCTCACAACTTCTACATTGTTTCTTTCTGCAGACACACACAACTCATTTTCCCTTAGGCTAAGGCATACCTTTGTAACACGTCATATTGGCTATATAAGCAACTGCTGTAACCCTAATAAATCGGAACTTGCTTTGTAACACACGAGCCTACTGTGTCGTTCTTTGCAAGACCCCTGCGCAGTGTATCTGGAGGGTGTAATCAGATGGGGTGGGTGTTCCGGTGTTCCCCCCCGAAACGTTGATGTTTGGTGGCTGAATAAAAGGGGATATTCCCCGACTGCATTAATCAGTGTGTGTGCGGATTCGTTTCTTATACACATTAATCACACAGGAACCACAAACCTTGCAGATTGCTCATAACGGAAGGGTCATTGTTAGCAAGTGCTAATTGCATTCTGTTTCTCAGGGCAATCTTAGTTTCAGGTGAATTATAGTTTCTGCCAGTGAGACACCACTTTTCCAGTTGAATCAGTGGCGGAACTACCGGGGGAGCAGGGGGTGCGAGCGGGCCCCCCGGCAGCGCGCCGTATGGAGGTGGGCGGGGCCCGGCTGCGCATCACGCACCAGGGCCCGCCCCCCTCTAGAAACGCTGCTGAGTTGAATAGTAGAAATAGTTTAATCAGACTGGTATGTTCACTCTGAGTATCTTTATGGCATTGTGGGGAAACTAGGGACCATTAGTCTCTAATATATCAATGGGTCTTGCCAGCATGTTCAAACAAAAACATCAACTAGCTCCATTAGGATGATAATTATCCACTTTAAATGAACATGTGCAGATCTGTACCCCCTGCTCAGATGAACCCTATAATGACTCCCTACCATAGGGATGATGGGACTTACAGCTCCCTGTTGATGGTATTTTTAGTAGTACCATTTTGACCTCGTGTAAGACAAAACTCAGTAAAGGAAAACCTTTAGTAATAGTCAGGCAATTTATTCATACATAATACAACATAACAGTTTTGTCTGGGTAAGCTGTTGGAGTAACACACAGAATGTCACCCAAGGACTTACCAAAGACCCACCTCTTGGTCCAGGCGTTATATAGCTTTCAGAAGGCATTTACAGTAATTGTGACAAAAGGGTTCACGGAAATACCATACATAGTCTGACTCCTCCTTGTACAATTAATTTCTAAATGATTTACTTAGTCTTACATGTTATCAAAAGAATGTTGTAACATACTGTGCCTAGCTCCAACGGTCCACAACCTCGCAATCAGCTATTGGCTAACCAAGGCCATTGTGGTATTTCCAGTAATTTGAGCAGCACTTCTGCAAAAAGGGGCCCCACCAGACAGGCTGGCGTTATGTTGACACTCTGGAATTTAAGTAACAGAGTGATGATCTTTTGTTTGTATGGCCTAGTATAAGCTATATGAGTGACCATTGTCCACAGTAGACCATTAGCCCTTATAGTCCATCCTGCCTTGGGCCCTTTAGCGTTATGGCGTCATAGAGGGCGGGGGTGACAAATATCAACCCTCTGACACTAGCCATTCGTCCGCTTAGGATTTAGATCGTTCCAGATATATATTATATAAACATTTCTCTCTTGAAACATTTAAAGATGTTTCACATTAGTATATTACAGGCACAGTAAGAGTGCTGAGAGGACCCCCAGTACCAAGGGAGGTCTATTATAATTGGGACAGTGGTGTGCGCTACTGTGAGTTACAGTTCAGCGTCATGTCAGCACCAGTACAGAAGTGCAGCTGAAAAGCTGTAATGAGTGAAAACAAAGAAAACAGGAAGCTAGAGGGCTAGAGGTATTTCCTGTTTTTGAGGAACTAACTTGACTAGGGACCGCTGGAACCGCACAATGAAGCAAGAGCTGTCTGAATATAACATGTAGCCTAAGATTTAAGCAAATATATGATTATAGTGAACTTGGGTTTCAAAATAAAGCAAAATAAAGAATTACAGAGAGATAATAAAAGGAAATCATTGCATAGAGATAATGAGACATAGTAATAATCATCCTGAGTAAGATAATACTGATATTGTAAAATAATACTGATTTCAGTACTATTGAAAAGTAAAAAATTATTCTTTCTTTCTTTCAAACCTCCCCACATACGGCTGAGAAAAGCTTTATCTTATAGATGTAAATCAAATGAGAGCAGAAGTTGGGGGGAGGTACTTATATCACAAATTCTAACAGAGAAATATAGACCAAGTATTAATGCTAGGATGACATGGATAGACTTAATGAAACTTCCAATGGAGTTGTTTAACCAGCTATAAAATTTTACCTAATCATTTGGAATAACTGAATTGTTCTATAAAAAGATTACACTTATTGTTGCAGCTCTAAAACTTTGACTATATGACATTCAACAAACATTTCAGAAACAATATGAGTACAACCTTCTTTTTCCTATCAAAACACATGCTAATCTAAAATCATACTATTTTGGTCAGCTACTCTATTTATTTGAACAACCTCTATGTTTATAGTTACATAGTTAAATTGGGTTGAAAAAAAGACAAAGTCCATCAAGTTCAACCCCTCCAAATGAAAACCAAACATCCATACATACACCCCTCTCTACTTTCACACAAATTCTATATACCCATATCTATACTAACTATAGATCTTAGTTTATGACGGTGATAAGATTTATATTTTTTTTATAGATTTAACATTATGGGCGGGACTAGTCTTGGAATCTAGACTCTACTCAATACTAATATTAGCACATGACAGAGTTCTATTATTATGGGGTCTATCATTTTTTTTTCTCTCTTTTTTTCTACATCAGTGCTGTTTACACACAACCGGCTACATATAGAGCTGAGGACCTGGGGCAATAATACAATAATAAGTAATTACAGGAAACTTCCCTTCTAAAACATTTTTAAACAGATACAATTTTACCTTTGTTGTTTTCATAACTAATCTAAAACTAAACATATAGAGAAAATGTTACATTATCACATCCCATTGTTCTTATAAATTGTACACAATTTAACTTTATCACATTCAATACTGTATGAATTGAAAACTTAAAATTAACCCGTTTCAATATCAGTCCATCAGTTCATTATAGGGGAAAGTCCAATCAGAGAGACATCACGGCTGTGGATAAGCATATGAAGAAATATTCAACAGTCACTTGTATTCAGTCAATGCAGCAGTCTCTATACAGTTTTTTTTTTTTTTTTTAAGAGTTCATAATCAGTCCATAGTTTCGATATTAGGATAGGCAAAAATGTAAAGGCATCACAGATATGAATGGCAAACTTTGAAATGGCTCTTTGTATGCATGCAGAGTTTCTTTCAATGAGTGGTGGGATCAATGATAGTTGTTCTATTTGGAATGGATTGGAATAATCTCAACAGCTACTGATGGAATTTTGCTCAGATCACCAACCTGGAAACAAAGAGACAATGTGACAATATCTGGTGTTCTGATAATACTGACTAATCTAGTGTACTAGCTAAAGAACTCTAATGAAACCACTGTATGAACTGTCAGTAATGAGAAGTGGTTGTACATTTATGATATGAGTGAAGGACGTTCGTTTTCTTGTGGTTAATTCAAATGGAGAAAGTCCACAACACCTGATAGGATTGTTGCGGAGAATTGACAGGACAGCTGGGAGTAAATCCAACCAAATGCTGCCAGTAATTGTGTTGTTGGAAGTGGGATGGTACAAAGACACAACTCCACTTAATATCAGTGTCATTTGCAAATTTGTAACAGAATTGAAAATGTAATTGTGTAAACTATCAAATACAACCTGTACTGTTTCCTTCTTATAACAAAATAATATTGATTAATCATAACCAGGAAAAACATTTAACAAGTTCTCTCTTGTACCTTTATATATATTTATATATATATTCTTATATTTTTAGCCTAAATGAGAATGACATAGACCCATTTTAGTAGCATCATTTATTTCTACAAATTTGGTAGTGAAATTACTGGTTATCAGACAAAATCAACAATAAATCGAAGTCACTTCTGCATTTTCTTACACTTGCAGACTTGTGATGCAAGATACACAAGTGCAAAGATTACGGGAGAATTTTTTCTTTTTTTTTTTTTTTTAGCAGCGGCACAAGCACATAAGCTGCATTTTTATGAACTGAAGCTTATTTAATTAGAAAAAATAGTAACAACAACATAACCCACAATATAATACTCCCCTCTTGTTGTACTGCAAATGCAGTACAATAATATGAAATAATAGATTCACATCTGTCTAGAGAATAATGAAAATAATTTAACCTGTACCAATGAGTGAATCGGGTATAGAATCAAACTGCGTCAAGTTTACCTTCATGTTGGTGAAAAAGATCCAGATGCAGGAGATACAGAAAAAAAAAATACAGATGAGTATGAAATGGTAAAGTTAAAAATATGCTGTGGTTAAAAGTTCCTGAGCCAGCGGGCTGACAAAAGAGGAAGTTACAAAACAGTGAGAGAAGTTGAGCATCTGAAATATCGTGCAACGGAGGATTCTGGGAAATGTAGTTTTTATGACAGTACCAGCAAATAGAATCCTACTTGTTATTGTTTGGACTATGAATTAGATTTCCTCTAAAGGGTGCTGGAAGTCTAATGCACCATTAAGTACTTCAGTGTGAAACAACTGATCCTGATTTATTTGGTCGTCAGGACGTTTGTCTTCAGAATATTCAGGGGTAGTACTACTGTTAATAAGCTTAAAACATTCTGGACCATTAGCTCAATAAGAATCTTCATTACTGGGGCTGCACCGTCTGTGGAACCAAAAGTTCTAAGATTGTGTAACCCGGTGTCACTCTAAGGTTGCCAATAGGCACATTTAAATGGCATTTAATTGCTCCTTAGTATCCATATAAAGGACTGGATCTAAGTTTGCTGAGCAAGGAGCAGAGAATAGGTGTAATGTCTCAGCTGAAGTATATGTGAGAAATATCATTTTCCATTGGTTGGCATAAGCCCGCTAGATCTAATAGCATGCAATTTGTATAGTAAAATATTTACTCTTACACGTATCCTTTATCTGTCACAGTAGAATTTCAAGTTGTGAGGGAAGAATACTATCGCCTTCTGGCCAGGAAAACGCAGTCTTGTCCCCTCCACTGTGACACTTAATAAAGGCTTTGAAACTTAAAATGTTTTGGGCACTCAACTAGCATATCTAGGAGGATTGTTAGATATTCTAAACTGATGGAACATGTTTTTTTTCTTTTCTTCAGATCACAAATCAAACATAATACCCTTAGAAAACAGTTATCAATCTGACACATAAAGATAAAAAAGAGAAGTAAGGTTAGTTTGAGACAAAAAACTATAACAGAGAACATTTAAAGAGACAACACTAATATTTCTGTTAACACAAGAAAGACAAGTGGAGTGAATTAACCTTATTCACGAGTAACCCATTCACAAACAGAAATACACAAGAGAACTAATGTTACTACGAGAATAATAACAAAGAAGACAATGTAAGGATAAGATACGAATAGTGACATGATAGTCTAAGACAAAATGACAATATTTTAGTGACAGACACATAGAACAAATATTATATTACAAGAGGTACCTATGAAAACATATAAACATTAAAGAGAACCAAAAACAGTAAGGTAAACATATTCATTACAGACACATCAAAGTCATATAACCGTCAAGTCAAGTCAAGTCCTTTTCTTTCTAACATACACACAAGTATTACATTCAAAATATGCTCTAACAGACCTGTAGGATGCAAAAAAGCTTAGCAGCGAGCTATTAACATTGGTTTATAAAACAAACAGGGCAAACAAACAGACATATAAACTGGAGTCACCTGCAGGAAAAAATGATGTTATACTTTTCTCTGTAATTTAGAACAGGCTTACAATTGAGTGGAAAGGGAGAAAATAGGTTTGAAGTTGCAGATGGACAACACCTAGATGTTTGTATGGCTCTCATTTTTCATCTGACAATTCAAACGGACAGGAAAGTGATTCACACTTCACACTCTACAGAATTTCCTTCAGAAAATCTAGTTTTCCGTATTTCTGGCCTGCTAGGTCGCCCCATAAACAGGAACCGCAGAAAAACTCCTAAACAGCAAGCAGACTCTGAGATAGAGCCACAAATTCTCTCATGTACACCATCACACAGATGACAGTTACACTAAAGTTATTCACGCACTCGGCTAGGCAAACATTCAACATTCATGGATCCTTTTGCATTCATCAAACAACATACAGTACACGTGTAATTTCTATTTCAAGATGTTTTAGACTACACTTCATGATAAGGAATAAGAGACGTACAAAATACAAAAACAGGAAGGAAACTACGGATTCCTATCATGAATGGCAGATAATTTCAGCTGATTAACACAACAATTAACAAAACAATAGGCAAAAAGAAGAAGTTAGAAAAAACATATATGCCCCACCCAGGGGCACTTACGCGCGTGAATCAACCATCCGGGAGTAAAGCTCCAAGGAAAACCGTCCGGGAGAAGAAATATCCACGGGTACACTACAGACATCCGGGAGCAAAGCTCCTCGGGTACACTCCAGTAGCACACAGCCTGGAGCCCTCCATTGCCTGAAAAAAATTACTGGAAAAAACTGGATCACAGTCGGCGGGTCACCATATGATGGTATTTTTAGTAGTACCATTTTGACCTCGTGTAAGACAAAACTCAGTAAAGGAAAACCTTTAGTAATAGTCAGGCAATTTATTCATACATAATACAACATAACAGTTTTGTCTGGGTAAACTGTTGGATTAACACACAGAATGTCACCCAAGGATTTACCAAAGACCCACCTCTTGGTCCAGGCGTTATATAGCTTTCAGAAGGCATTTACAGTAATTGTGACAAAAGGGTTCACGGAAATACCATACATAGTCTGACTCCTCCTTGTACAATTAATGTCTAAATGATTTACTTAGTCTTACATGTTATCAAAAGAATGTTGTAACATACTGTGCCTAGCTCCAACGGTCCACAACCTCGCAATCAGCTATTGGCTAACCAAGGCCATTGTGGTATTTCCAGTAATTTGAGCAGCACTTCTGCAAAAAGGGGCCCCACCAGACAGGCTGGCGTTATGCTGACACTCTGGAATTTAAGTAACAGAGTGATGATCTTTTGTTTGTATGGCCTAGTATAAGCTATAAGAGTGACCATTGTCCACAGTAGACCATTAGCCCTTATAGTCCATCCTGCCTTGGGCCCTATAGCGTTATGGCGTCATAGAGGGCGGGGGTGACAAATATCAACCCTCTGACACTAGCCATTCGTCCGTCTTAGGATTTAGACCGTTCCAGATATATATTATATAAACACTGTGCAGATATTTTGCTGGTAAACTCGAGGTGGGGTTTCATTGGCATCTCTACCACACAGCCAGGAATTGGATTGAACATGGTCCCTATAAAAAACAAGGAAATGGATTTGTTTTATACTTGCTCGTGTGGCAAATTGCTAAATCAAAGTATAAGGATAAGAGAGAGAGCCTTTTAGGTTGTGGCAAAAAGCTCTGCGTTGGGTACACAGAACTGATCAAGCAATTGAACACACTCAGCAGAATGTAGGACAGTCTGGTTCATGTATAGATGCCTGGAGACTTGTTATGGATGTGGAAATGTCACAGGGAATCCCTGTGCCATTTAAGTTAGTCAATATAACTGCTTTCCTGGCTTAGAGATTTAAGTTTTTTTAGGGAGGGGACTACAAAGGAGTTCTGCTAACCGAATGTGTTCATGCAACGCAACCATAACCCAGGTCATACCATGGATAAGTGCAAATGTGGAACAGCTGTCTGAGAATGTTTCAATGATACCTGCGTGTCCTCCATAAATAAATGCTATATAAATAATATTACTATAGTAGTGCACATATACCAATGTTTTGTGCAAATACAGCCAAAGTAATTACTTTGGTAAAGAAGCAATGCCTGATTTTGCAACATACTGATGAGGATTTGCAAAATGATTGCAGAGGATACTGGCAGTTGTAGTTCAGCTTTGGTGGTGGACAGGTTAAGAGTTTGAAATAAACTGGAGGGAAACATACAAAATAAATGAAACTAGGTCACACTAGTGTAATAAGATTAATTGTATTTCTGCAAATATCTTTAGTAGAGTGAACCCTAAAACAGGACCAAGACAACTTTTTTTTTTAAAAAAAAACTTGTTTTTATTTAGTATTGTAAAATAATAATATTTCTGTTTTAAATGCCATTGTTGAAGTATTGTTTTCCTAGCTGCTGCTGCTAGTCTTCCAATCAAGTTTTTTTTCTGCTTTTGTTAGTTGTGTATTTGATGTAGTGTTGCTAAATAAAGCCCATTCTAATTGTTTTTGTAAAGGTTTTCCGGTTACCTGTGTCCCATACAAAACCCCCTCCTGCCAAAAAGTTTGGAGTGAGGTGCAAGGCCGTAGATTATGAACTAGGTTAGCTTTAGGGGAGCGGAGGAGAGATTTCCCATTGTATGTTGTCTAATCGGAGTAAGGTGGAGAATTTTGAGAAACATTTCTTGATATCTGCTTGCTGGGAGTAGTTTCATAGTATTTGTGTGTTGCTTTAGGATGTCTGATATTGTGGTATTTGGAATCTCAGTTGTCCATGTGAAGGTCAATCTTTTTTCATTTTCTGTTTCAATTAATGTTCTAATAGTTTGATATATTTGTGAGGTTGTTTGTTTTATATTTTTGTTTTTCCAGATTGTGTTAAGTGAATTGTTTTTGTCCCTATCTGTTAGTTGTTTTATTGCATGAGTTGCAAAATGAATAATTTATAGTCTTAAAAAAATGGATGGTGTTGTAAATGGGACTTTTTCTGACAGTTGTGTTTGAGATAAAATTTGAGAAACTATCATCTATTATGTCGTAAAGGTTTTGTAAACCATTTTTCCTCCATTGAGAAAGAATGGGATTTTGTATGCCTGTTGGGAAGTTATTATTTTCTATCCAGGATAAATATGGGGATGTGTGTAAGGATATGTTATGTTTCTTTCTGACTGTTTGCCATGCTTCGAATGTGTTGAAAAATATAGGATTATATTGTAGGAATGCGAGATAAATGGAATATTATGGAATATTATGTATTGGAGTATGAAGCAAATAGTTGAGGGAATAATTATCAGTGATCTAATAATGTCGTTGCATATAAATTCCTATTAAGGAACAAGTCCCCTGCATATCGGAGGAGTGATGCTTCATTATATTCTGTGATGTTGGGAAGGTTGGTTTCTTCTAGGTTTTTGGGTTGTTGTAATTTTGAAAAGGCTTATTCTAGGGTGCTTTCTTTTCCAAATAAATGTTCTGAATAAATAGTTTAGTCTTTTTTGATCTGTAGGTTTAATATAATAGGGTAGCATCTGTAGTGGTTATAAAAGTTTAGGAAACAGAATCATTTTTATAAAATGTATTCTACCCAGTTAGATTAAAATGTATCAATTGTTGTGTTGTATTGTATCTATTGTTTTCCTTATGTTTAATGCATATATATATTTGTAGTGTGAAAGTATCTTGATTCCTAGGTATTTTGTTTTGTTTTTTTGAAGGGGAAATGTGGGAGCCAGTCTGTTAGTTCAGAGTGGTGTAATTGTAGTGCCTCTGATTTATCTAGATTAATTTGAAAGCCTGCTATTCTGCAAAATCTTTGAATGATTTGTAAAATTATAAGAACATCTGTTTTTGGTTGACCAAGGAAGAGTAATATGTCATAGTAGAAAGCTGTTACTTTTAGAATTGTTTGACCTATTTGTATGCCATATAGTTGTGTGTTTTTAATATACGTCTTAGCAGTGGCTACATTAAATAAGAGAGGTGATAGTGGGCATCCTTGGCGTTTACCTCTACTAATGGTGAATCTGTCAGAGTTGGTGTTATTGACTGTTAAGAATGTCGCTGGTGGGGAGTAAAAGGTTTTGTATAAATTGAATATGTGGATACGAAAGTGTTGAAATTTGAGTAAGTGGTGTAAATGTGTATGTGATATCCTATTGAAGGCTTTGTCCACATCTGTCCGTGACCGCTTTGTTTATTCACATTCCATGTTTTCTTTTCTCTAGGTTACTGTAATAAACTGCTGTTATTATTTTCTGAAGAGCTTGAACTGGGTGACGGTGTTTGAGGAATCCCACTGGATGTTCGGTAAGTATTGTAGGTGATATATGTAGTCTGTCATTATTTTAGTTTTAGTATTTTCAGATCTTGATTCAAGAGTGATATTGGCCTAATTTGCATTTGGTGGGTCTCTGCCTTCTTTAGGAAGTAGTATTATTCTGGCTACATTTGCTTCATGCCATAGTGGTTTACCTCGCAGGGTGTCATTGTATAAGGTGGCTAGACTTGGTGTTATATCAAGTGAAAATTTTTGTAAAACTCTGCTGAGAGGCCATCTGGCCCTGATGATTTCCCATTTTTTAGGTATGCAAATGTGTGTAATATTTCTTTTTCTGTTACAGGTGCATCTAGAATGTCATGTTCTTGGGCCATTAATTTTTGGAGGAATTTTTGCTTCCTGTAGGAATTGAAGGCCGTCTTGTGGGTCATCTTCTGATGCTTCATAGAACTTTCGAAAAAGTTCAGTCAATATGTTTCTAAAATGTTGTGGATCATGTGTCCATCCGTCTTTTGTTTTAATCTTATGTATGTAAGTGTTGCATGTTTGTCTTTTAGCTAACTGTGCCAATAATTTCCCTGATTTGTTACCGTATCTGTAAAATTTGTTTGTTGTATTACTCATTGCCATATGTACTTTTTCTGTTAATAAAGTGTCAAAGAGTATCTTTGCTCCTTTATATTTATTTTTATCTTCTTGCCTGTATGTTTTTTTTAAAAGCTGTTTAATATTGTGTTAGCTGTTTTTGTAGAAGGTTATATTTTTCATTATAGCTCTTTTTCTGTTTAATTACATATGAGGTAATCTGTCCTCGTAATACTGACTTTGCCGCAGCACATAGTATCTGTGCATTGTCCCAATGGTTAATATTGTCATCCAGATAATTTGCCCAATTTGATTTTAAATATGTTTGGAAGTCTTCATTGGTGCACAGATATGCCGGAAAACTCCAGTTATGGGAATGTGATTGAGGCATCGTCAATCTTCAATTGATTACAGACCATTAACGTCTGAGATAATCTCAATGACAACCGGGAAATTACCTGTGCAGGTTGGGACTTTACATAAGGAGAAATTATCGTTCCTGATTATTACCTGCCCCTCCGTTCCTGTGGTGTTGGGGTTACCCGGGCGCCATCTGCAAAATCCCTCCATTGATTGGGCCTCCAATCAGATCTCTCGTTGGAGTCCATTTTGCCAAAAAAAAGTTTACCTGCTACTCCTCTCCACCGTGTGACCATCTGATTGACGAAACTTCAGTCCTTGCCGACAGTCTACACGGAGTTCGCAGATGTCTTTTGTAAAAAGTCTGCGGAATTCCTTCATCCTCATCTGCAATACGATTGCCCAATCAATCTCCTTCCCGGAACCATGCCGCCTAGAGGTCATACTTATCCCCTTTCTCCTGCGGAAACTTTGGCTATGAAGGACTATATCAAGGAGCACCTCCAGCGAGGATTCATTCGTCCCTCTACCTCCCCAGCAGGGGCTGGTTTCTTCTTTGTGGAAAAGAAGGATGGTGGTCTGCGTCCCTGCATTGATTACTAAGGACTTAATAAAATCACTGTTAAAAACTGATACCCCTTGCCTCTAATCTCTGAATTTTTTGACCAACTGAAAGAGGCTAAGATTTTCACCAAGCTGGATCTACACAGGGCGTATAACCTCATCCTCATTCGTTAAGGAGATGAATGGAAGACTGCATTCAATACACGGGATGGGCACTACGAATATCTCCTAATGCCTTTCGGCCTCTGCAATGCCCCCACTATCTTTCTGGAGTTTGTGAATGACATTTTCAGAACACGACTGGGGAAATCGGTGGTCGTATACCTAGACAACATCCTAATCTTCTCCAAAGACTTAGAAAGTCATCGTTCTCAAGTGAAGGAGGTACGCTCTCGTTTAAGTGAAAACACCGTCTACAACAAGTTGGAGATGTGCGTTTTTGGGGTACCCAAGATTCCTTTCCTTGGGTATGTCATTTCCCCCTCGAGGGATTTGAAATGGATCCTGCCAAGATTTCAGCAATACAGAAGTGGCCTCTCCCCTTAAGTACCAAGGCCATTCAGAGATTCATTGGGTTTTCAAACTACTACCAGCAATTCATCAAATGGTTTTCCTCCCGTATTGCCCCCATCCTGGCTCTCATTCGCAAGAGGGTAAACCCGATTCATGGCCTCCTCCGGCCCTGGAAGCCTTCCAATCCCTGAAAGATGCTTTTACTTCAGCCTCGGTTCTCCGACACCCTAACCCTCAATTACCCTTCTTCATTGAAGTTGATGTGTCCGATGTCAGAGCAGGAGCTATTATTTCCCAAAGACACTCTGCTGTAACTACACCCGTGAGCATATTTCCTCAAGAAATTCTCCCCTGCAGAGCAGGACTACGATATTGGGAACCGTGAACTTCTGGCAGTGAAGCTTGCTCTCAAGGAATGGCACCATCTGTTAGAGGGGGCTTCTAACCCGGTCATCATCTATACTGACCATAAGAACCTAAAATTTATACAAACTCTTAAAAGACTTAATCCCCAGCAGGCAAGGTGGGCTCTTTTCTTTTCCCACTTCAACTTTGTTTTGATCTACCGTCCAGGCTCCAAGAATCGGAAAGCGGATGCCCTATCCCGAAGCTTTGCTCCAGTGGACCGTCATCCTGATATGCAAGATCCAGTTATTCCTCCTGCCAGGATTATTGCTTCCCTTTTTCCCCAATTTGCTGAACAAATCTTGCTCCTTCTGATACACCTATGAGGATGGCATTTGTACCCCCTGAGCTTCGCCTTCCCATTTTGCAACAGACCCATTATTCTAAGCAGGCTGGACATCCCAGTACTGAAAAGACTTTAGACTTTTATTGCTGTCGGTACTGTTTGTGCTACCTGCCAGGCTAGCCATACTCATCCCAGTGGTCTTTCACAACCTCTTCCCATTCCCTCTCATCCATGGACTCTTGCAATGGACTTTATTGTGGAGTTACCACCCTCTGGAGGGAACACTGTCATTTGGATTGTTATTGATCGGTTCAGTAAGATGGCACATTTCATTCCTCTACGGAAACTTCCCTCTGTGGTAGAACTGTCCCAGCTGTTCATTCAATTCATTTGTAGGCTGCATGGCTTCCCAGCAGAAATAGTCTCTGAAAGAGGATCGCAGTTTATATCTAGGTTCTTGCACTCCTTATGTAAAGATCTGGGTATCGCTCTTCAGTTCTCTTCTGCTTACCATCCCCAAACTAATGGGGCAGCGGAGCGGGTGAATCAAGCATTAGAGCAATTCCTGAGGAATTACATCTCCCTCTGTCAGGACGATTGGTCTGATCTCCTCCTGTGGGCAGAACTTGCTCATAACAATGCCTGCCACACTTCCACTGGAAGGTCTCCTTTTCTGAGAGTGTATGGACAACATCCTCAAGCCTTTCCACAAGACTTCTTCTTGTCGGATGTCCCTGCCGCAGATGATCATGCAGCCCATATGTCTGCTATCTGGGTTGCGACCAAAGCAAATTTGGAAAAGAGTGCACTGGTGCATAAAACTTTTGCTGATCGCAGACGGAGATCCTCTCCTCTATATAAGGTCAGAGACAAGATGTCCTTATCCACTAAGTTTCCTTCTCCCAAGTTGGGCCCAAGATTTGTCGATCCTTTCTCCAGTCAATCCTGTAGCTGTCCGACTAAAATTACACCTGAGATGCAAATTCCCAATGTGTTTCATGTCTCCCAGCAGTTTCCAATTGTTTTTCTTCTGATCAACCTCCTCCTCCATCTATCTCCGTGGACGGACAACAGGAGTACGAGGTGGAAAAGATCTTGGATTCCAGAATATCCAGGGGGTCCTCATTAAGTGGAAGGGTTTTGGTCCTGAAGAATGCTCTTGGGAGAAACACTCCGATGTACATGCCCCTCGCTTGGTAAGGGAATTCCACAGTAAATTTCCACAGAAACCAGAACTTAGTAGTCCAGTGGCTCCCTCTGGGGGGGTAATGTCAGGAGCGCCCGATGGTGCTCTGCTCCTCTTCAGCGCTGCGTCCAAGATGGTGTCGCCCATAGCCGCCATGTGGACAGTGGTACCAGCGCAGTGACGCCGGCGTGCAGACACATGACGTCATCATGTCCCGTCTGGAGCCAAAATTCTAAATAAAAGGACGGACGAGGTCACGGGTTCAATGCCCAAATTTGTTTGCTGCATTCCTGGGTGTTCTATAATTCATTTTGTATTGATTCATGGACTTTGACCCTGCCTGAACCTTGACTTTGCTACTTATCTGCCTGCCTTTTGAACTATTGCCTGATTATCCACTACGACTACTCCTGATCCTCAATTGTACTGCGAACTTGGACTTTTGCCTGAAGCTTCCTCCTTGGTCCAAACTACTCCCACTGAGAGCCGATAGGCCCCCTGATAAATATATAGTCTAATCTCGAGTGTGTATTATGTACCCCTGAATAAAATGTATAATCTTTAGTGATGGGGTGCATATATCTATATGTGTCATGCAGGTTTCGAATTTTGCATAATATATGTAGGGGTTCAGCTCTGTTTCGTGAGTGTGTGGTTGATATACCTGTTTTGACCATGAAATCCTCCTAAACCACATTGACATCTCCTTCAAGTATTAGATTTGTTGTGCACCATAGTTGATCTGCTGTAAGACATCTGTAAATAAATGTTTATTATCATCATTCGGTGTGTAGATAGTTGCATGTCCATAACTCTTATTCCTGGTAGGAAAACATGGATTGGGGTAAAAATTTTAGTTTTGTCCAACCACTTTTTTTTCTTTGAGTTTTTGTTTTACTTGTTTTTTTAGTTTTTGCATTGGATTGGCCCAGAAATGTTTCGATATTTGATTTAGGTTGGTTTTTAGGTATTTGTAACTGATGATGATTAGGTTGATAATCAACGTTTGTAGTTCTGTTTGTTCCCCAGTCAAGTAGATCACATTTGTTTTTAGTCTAAATACATTTTGTCTACCTTCTTTTGGGCAGAGTAGAAATATTTCCTTTGTTTTGGTTACATTATGAACATTCAGTTAGGTTATCTTGTTGATTAGTATAAAGCATTACAATTTTTTTGATTTTTGTACTGCAGCACATTTGGTATGTAGTTTTGTTAGGACGTAGGGTGTTGTCAATTGTTGCACTATGATAGTTGCATAGCTTGATTAAGTGTCAGTTATTGTGTTATCTGTCCTCTTGAAAGGGAAGAACTTTGGTACAGACTTTATAGTCCTCAGTTGACGGTGCCCAAAGTATAGTTAGGCGTCTGTGCTTTGTGTTGTTACCACTTTAAATGTCTTATACAGTTTAAGGCCTTTATTGGTTTTAGTATTGGCTTTTTGTTTCTTCCACCGATCCACTTTTTTTTGCCCCGACTTTTACCCCACTTTTTTTGTTAAGGTTTATTCTGGGATTTCAGTGTGGGGATCCTGTTTTCAATAGGAAGCGTCAGGGGATGCTAAGTATCCACTATGTATGCAAATTAAGCAGTTTATTTATGATATGTGCCTTTTTTAATGTATATCAGGCATGTGAGGCGCCAGTTTTTGCGGCACTTGCCCTCCAGTGACCGGATCGCTTCCTCCTCCTCTATAAGGCTCAGGTGGGGTATTATTCACCAAGCTGCTGTCTGTGCTGTTCTGGTGGATTACAGCGTTCCGTCCCGGGTCCGCGAGGTGGAGTTGCGTCTTTTAATTTGTATCAGGCGTATTGGGGGTGCCATGCAGTCTTTATGTGTAAAGACAACCATTTTAGCAAATCAAGTACATTGCCCAGTTTGGATAAAAGTAAGGCTGCTACTTCACCATTTCAATACTAGCCACATATTGAATCCACATATTGAATCCACATTCTGCATGGCCAATTAGCAAGTTATTCAGATGCATCCTGCAGACCGAACTGATTTATATGCAGCATGCATATAAATTAAGTGCTAATTAGCCTTGTAGGATGTAAATACAATATGTGGCTGGAATTAAAGGGATGAGGTGGCATCCCTACTGTCATCCTAACTGGGAAAAGTGAATTTGAAATAATAAATGGCCCTCTAAAGCAGTACTCTGTAAGGTATAGTGTCAAGGGGAATCCCTTGCAAAATTCCCAGCAAATGGTTAAGATGAATGAAAGGTGCCTAATATGGGACTGCAGAGTTCCCTGAACAGCACACACAGCTCTATCTATTAAAATGGGGATTGTTCAACTGAGAACTGTTATACTGTTCTCATTTTGATAAAGGACAGGCTTGAACAGTATAGAACTCTCCACCACCTATACATAACTCCTATGAAACTACACCAAATGGCACAAGTACCAACTGATTCCTGCCCAAGATGTGGTATACCCTAGGCAGGCTTCTTTGTCCTGTCCTCAAACACTACGATATTGGTCAGCAGTAATAGAATTCCTCTCAACCAATCTGGCCTTCCCCAGAGTATTAGTGCCTTCTGGGGGTAGTAGACAACATCATTCCACAGAGACACCTTAAAACACTTTTTAGAATACTTATCTTTTATGCAAAAAAAAACAGTGGATATGCACTTGATGGGTACAACAACTCCCACAGTAAGGGCCTGGAGGGAGTTGGTTAACAAAATGACCCCTCTATATAAATTGACCTACCAAAATAGAGAATCTAACACCAAATTCGACAAGGTCTGGGGTCCCTGGTGTGACCTTGACCACTCAGGCATTCGCATAGAACAATAACTCCTGAGTCATCCTGCCATGTCAAATTTCCTAGCATAATTTACTATAGTAGAACCTAGGCAGTACCCCTCAACAAAAGATCCCCAAAAGAAGAAGGCTGATACAACGAGTGTACAATGTGTTTTATTAAGTATACAGAATATGACACAATACTAACCTTTGTATACAGATACATGTGTGAACGGAAAAGTATACTTATATATATATATATATATATATATATATATATTATGTTACTGTAGTTTTTAACAGCTCTGTACAATGACCTGCATATCATGCTAAATACCAAGTAATGATCACGAGTGGTTTTGTTATGTTGTGTATGTTTTATATGTTAAACCAATAAACATTACCTCACAAGTGACTGTGTATGGCTTCATACAGCAGTCCCTCTGCCATTTACCCAATCCACAGATTACCAGTCTGAGCCAGGACAGGACAGTTAAAATATATGTCCAGATTGCCTGGCAAAAAAGAACAAAATTGGCCAAACTGCCTGACCAAATCTGGGCATGTGTGGCAGACTGTAATACCATCTGTTATATCCAGGGGTGTTTCAGAACACTGTGCTGCCCTAAGGCTGCCAAAGTGTTGGTGCCCCTCCTCACTATTGCACTTAGAGCAAATGTGCTCTCTGCACTAGTAGAGCTGAAATTCTGTTGAAAAAAAAACCAGAATTTCCACCAAGAGGTGCATTTGGCCACCCATGGTAACCTGAGGGGCGATGTTGCCTATGGCAAGCTGGCTGTATCTTTCATACACAGGGTGAAATCACAGACTCCCTTTTCAATTGGGGCCCCATACAAGGATAAATGGAAGCAGGATATGCAGATATGCAGATAAGAATCAGTGTCCAATAGATGCAGCTCCTGTTTCCATTTGCTTTGTGGCAAATAACCATGCCCAGCCAGGCATGAAGGGAGCATACTGGCACAGGTAGGAACTACTTTAATTAGTGAGTGCACCATACAAGAGTAACACTCAGCTCCATGTTAGTCATACAGTACTGTATAGTACTAAATAATAGTTTTCAGTAGTGGGTGGACATCTGACGACAGCCCTAAACCTCCAAGTATGCATATTTAACCTTGTGGCCTTCATACAGAACGGCTGAAATCGTAGTAATTGTAGAACTGAGAGAGTTTAAGGAGGTGTGAGAACCCATAGATAAAGGTGTGGCATGCATGCTTCCTTCTCGCAATGAGACATGATGTACTGACTGCTCCTTACAGCACAAAACATTTCTCATTTCCTCCCAGTATTCCACGGGGCAGGTGTGAATGTTTATTTACCTGCAAGCTCTTGTGTTAGCACCTTAACCCCTTTCCAGGCTCTGGGACTGTTTTCCAAGAACGTTTGGTAGGGAAAGTTTGCTGGCTTCTCATTAGCACCTTACACACAATGATGTGAATTCCCTCCTTGGGCTTTTCCTAATTAGCAGCTCATTAACCAATTACTTGGCATGAAAACCTGCCATGATGTGAATTCCCTCCTTGGGCTTTTCCTAATTAGCAGCTCATTAACCAATTACTTGGCATGAAAACCTGCCCTGCCAGTTACCCTTAAGGAGATGTGACAATAATGACATAGAATTATATTTTGTTGCTAGTAATTTGGGACAAAATGTGTGAGCTCATATATTAGAGATTGACTAAGCATGCACACCTAAAGGGATACCTGCCCCATTTGTAAGTAGAGCCACATACACTTAAATTTTGCATAAAATAGGAGCAAGATTATTTATTCTTTTTTATATATGAAGTTTTATAAATATGCATGATTTTGCTTGTTCATTTAGTGTCCACATGCCATTGGTTAAAGCTCTCAGGGAAGCAATTACCAAATTATCATGTCTGGGTTGCATGTCCAAATGATCAGGTTGTGTTTAAAAAGGGAGAACTTAACCTTGCAATGTCATTTTCTTTGTTAGCATCCCTGTAAGCTCGTGTCAGAGTCCACAACCCATGTTCTGCCTCACTCCATCATCATCATCATCATTTATTTATACAGCGCTGTCAAGATACTCCTTCATCTCTGATTTACTGGGAGGTGTTCTAAGGCCACGTAAAGCAATGTTTTGCCCTGTCATTGCAATGAACAATCTGGGTGGCAATTTAGCAAGTCTTGCTACCCCATCCATCTGGCACAAGAAGCATGCAAGAACTAACAGGGGGTGCATCTCTATTCTGCCTGTAAGTCAAATAAGCACCCAGCACAATGGGGATCTTTGGAGCAAGAGAGATTCCAACCCTCTAATCTAATCAGTGGTTACAGTCATCAATATAACAGGCCAGTAAACTGGGCAACAGGCCCGGACTGGCAATCTGTGGGTTCTGGCAAATGCCAGAGGGGCTGCTATAAAGTCCCATATAAATTCAGTATTTAGTGGGCTGGTGGGGGCTGTTTGGGCCTCTGTGTGGGCTGATTGGGCCTCTGTGTAGCTGAAATGCAAGGGTCTATTTTAATTCTCAGTCCGGGCCTGCTGGGCAAGAAAGAAACTACACCTCTCTAGACCCCCTAACTGCTCTCATCTACCCTTTGTGCTATGCTGGAAGTTGCAATTCAGCAGACGCCCCCTATATAACAGCCTGGTCCTTTGAGGTTACTTTGAGCTGAATTAGGCTTAATATTCAGAACAAGATGAGCGAACGAAATCAGATACGTATAGACCTGCTGTTTCAACACACACCATCCAACATGTGATAAGCATTCAATTTGAAAGTATAGGAAACAGACCAGGAACAGGCAGTACTTTAGTCTGCAAACACCCTTTTATTGGTGTATTTTCACTCACGACATGTTTCGGGAGCCAGTCCCTTTTTCAAGTGAACATTGAAAAAGGGACTGGCTCCCGAAACATGTTGTGAGTGAAAATACACCAAAAAAAGGGTGTTTGCAGACTAAAGTACTGCCTGTTCCTGGTCTGTTTCCTATACTTTCAAACTGAATTAGGCTTAACATGACATATGAAGCATTACCAGGACTTTTGGGCCGTGCTATTTTGCTTGGGTACACACATAGCTGATTAACTGATTTCCTGCACACACAGCCTGGCTTTGCGAAACTGACAGATTATAATATTTTTCCCAGCATGGGGGTTGGGCTGCCAGACAGTTGTTTTCCCAAACTCTGATACTTCTACAGCTGTTACAATGCTGATGATGGATCCAGGCTAAAACCCCTATGCGTTTTTTATGTCCCTCCTGACTTATTTGCCCATTTTGGTGACTACTCAGATTGCAACTGGGAACAAAGTCATTTAGGGAGAGCAGTGGCGCTTCGCAGAGCTCACACACAGTCTCAGCCCAGTCATGTGCTCCCACAAGGTTTTATATATCAATTTCACCAACAGAGCTGGGGTTCCAATAAGGGAGACCACCTCGCGATACTGACAAACCTGTAACCCTTCAATTGAAAGACTACAACTCTCAGCACCCTCTCATACCTAAAGAACTTTGACAGTGCTATAAATCATCAAGTGTCCCTGGGTTGTGGCCTTAACAGCCCTGATCACAAGTACTCTCCACAGATACAAAAAAAGTCTAAAGCCTAAAGAGCTTGTAGTCTCTTTACTGTTGAAGACAGCTTGTATTTTTCTGTTAGCTTTTAAATGTTCACAATGACAGTATTCACTGAAATACAAATTCATTACTTTAAACTGTGCAATCCTTTGTATGGTGTCACACATACCGAATTTAACCCAATCAAGCCAGAACATCCTTTCCTGGACTGCCAGAAATATTTGCTCTTTTAGGGGACAAAACACCTACCACTGTTTAAAATTAAAAGTAAACCTCCTTGTTAACCGCTGGCTCTCTTTGGGTGTTATCATGCAATGTACTGGGGCTGACTCTTGAAAAAAAATTGCATTTTTCCTCTGCAGTCTAAGGAATGTGGACCCCTCCCCAAGGACTAAATGCCAGCCCTTCAGACTGAGCCTTGTAAATGTCCTGACACCTGATTGCAACAGGACCCCCAGCTGTTCCCAAAAGCTTATAGGAAAGTGGTAAAGCTTCAGCAGCCTCTTAAGCAGCGCGTTCCTTTCGGACTCAGCGCAGGTGAAGCAACAAGTGAGCAACAGCGTCGTCTAGCGCTCCCTCCTGAAAGTCTCCGCCGCCACCTTCACCAGTAGGTGTATTTACAGAGCGAGAGAGTGAAAAATGCAGACCATGACGGCGCATTCCTTCCATTACACAGGAGCATTATTAGTTGCCTTTAATCTCCTGTTCAAAGCAAATCGTACGCTTTTCAAACCAATGGAAACGTGTCAGAGTGATTTAGAACGCTCCGTTATGGGGATGATGAGCGCAGCCCAGTGGATCGTGGGTGTCACGTGATTGAATGGAAGTGACAGGCTGATAGATTGATGGTCAGGACAGGGAGGCAGATTCATTGAACTATTTAAAGCGATATTGACGGTTTTTAGAGGAGCACCGAGAGTGGAGTGTTTAATGGTTATATCCCAATGATAATAGAACGAATAATCTTTAAAGCTGTCATGGATTTGGTTCCCTTATAAACAACCCCCCCCCCTCAAACCCCAAATCAGACCTTCTTTTCTTTCCGGCCTATTTCTTGTCCAGTAGTCCCAGCCACAATATCGCAGGGCAAAGTGTGGTGGGGGACACCTGTTCCCATCGTAACATGAAAAAATGAAAAAAAAAAAGTGGGAATACTGCCCAGGACAGACTTCAAACCGTCTAACCTATATCCACCATCCCTACAGCGTAAAATAAAGTCATAGTCACATACAGTATCACTTTACCAAAGATCGCTTTTTTCCATTTGTCTTGTTCCGATTATGAACCTATTAGCATATTACCTGCTACGGGGTACATAGACAATGTGAGTGGGAGTTTTCAGTCCAGAAAAGTCGCAGACCCACACTCAGGACGAATCAGAAGTTTTACCAAAAAGAAGAAGCCGCTCTCCCCACCCAAATAAAAACAGGGTTCTTCCCTTTTCATGATAAAAGAGGCAGTGCGATTTTTTTGTAAATTTCAAAACTAGCACATGGATCAAAGGTGGGCTTTAGCCAAAGCGAATAGTAATGAGGTGGGGCTTGTATTTAAATCTCCAGTAAGTGAATGTGAAGGGGAGTGTGTTATGTATATACTAAGTGCAGATTTCATCTCCCAGCTAGACAGAGCCAGCTATGAAAGGCAAGAGGAGGTTAATGAAGAGGCACCAGACTGCATCTCTCCATGAGAACAAGGTGACTGGTGCTGGGCACTGCCACACAGACACAGGGGCTGCTGGAGCGCACGTGCACACTGACAAGTTGATGGGCATCGCCAGCAAACGCAACTGATCGCTCGACTCTGTTGACAAACAGAATTATTATTATTATTATTGTTAAACTATTTTTTCCGTTTTGAAGTTGAAACAAGAAAACATTGTAACCAAATTCCTGCCGGTCATTTTGCCATGGCTGAGATTGGAAGCGTTTTGGATTTTCATGGCTCGACCTCTGCTATTGGGAATGTGCCTTTAGCCGACTCTCCGGGCTTTCTCAATGAGAGACTGGGGCAAATAGAAGGGAGGCTGCAGAGAGGCTCCCCCATGGATTTTGCCCACCTGAAGGGCATCTTGAGAAGGAGACAGCTTTACTGCAAGACTGGATTTCACCTGGAAATCTTCCCCAATGGGACTGTACATGGCACAAGACAGGATCACAGCAGATATGGTAAGTAAAACGCTACTTTGTGGTCGGTCCTGCACTGCAGGCTGCAGCAGGCACTGAGAGCTGAATGCTAAATATTGTGCCAATTGCTTGATTCACATACTGAGAGGGACTCTGCTTGGAAGAAACATGCAGATAAAGTCTGTAGCACTGCTGGCTACACCAGATAGCAAAGACAGCAGATAATTGTATGTATATTATCAAGGCAGGTTATGGGTCTGTCCAAATGTGCGCATTGCATAGTTTCCTTGTGTGAGAGCCTATAGATATTCTAGATAGAGATGATAGATGATTGATAGGTATGAATAGTCAATGATAAAATAGATAATAGGCAAGGCACACATTAGCAAACCCAAAGCATGTGATATTTACAGTACAATGTGTCTAGGGTATACCAGTTTGTACTTTGACTTCCTATTGGTTAATCTAAATGTTCTGCCTCAAGCAACAGTAAGAAAGAGCTGGCAGGGCATATTTCATTATAAGTTGTCTGGTCTCATGCAGTTTATTGACAGACTAAGGAAGAGTAACTAAGTAGTGCAGGTACACATTGCAGGTTGATCAGAGTGGAAGCCATGTGCACCTTTCCTATGATTCTGCATTGCTACAGCTTCAGCATGCCACTTGCTGAGTGGTAAGAGATGTATATGTATTAAACCAGTTCATTCAGTTATGCATCCCTAATTACTTACTGGGGCTGTTCGCACTGGTGCAGATAATCATATCTGAGTATATGGGCTCCTTCAAAAAAAAAATATACCTGATCTTATTGTAATAGCCCTTACATTGTAGTTATATGTGAAGGTGTTTTGTTACAATTCAAGATCGGGAGTCCATATCGTTAATCAGCCAGGCCCAAGGGACTCGCCCCAGTTCAGAAAGGCATTCAACTACAAAAAGGTTTATATCAAAAACGATATAAGTCCCAAGGCCTCTTCAAATAAAAAATATTAATTTATTGTAATTCACATTAAAACAGTAGCTAGTACATACAACCCCACATACCCCACCTTACGCGTTTCACACCCTCCGGCGCTTAGTCATAGGTGTATATATGTGTATATATCCTTATATCGTTTTTGATATAAACCTTTTTGAAGGTGTTTTGTTACCCAAGTCACTGAAAAAGTTAAATCTGACATCTTCAGCCTCTGGTAGTCCTGTTTTATCATCCTGGCTGAGTTATAGTTCAATTAGAACAGTAGGGATCACAGGAAATGTAACAGAGCCCCCCCCCCCACCACCCCCATCCCTAGGGTTAAGTCATTTATCCAATTACATCCAAGAGTCCTGTTTTATTCAGCAGTAAAAAGGGGGTGGCACTTTGATCTCTTTATTATTTTTTTTTTTAAAGCAAAATGCTTACTTTGCCATCTGACACATAAAAAGCAAGAACACCCAGTATTTCCGGAAGTAAAGGAATACAGTGGGAACATCTATGTCTCCTACTTGTTTTTTGTTTTTTAGGGCTATTCCACACGGGGAGATAGCGACGCGTTTGCGGTCGCGGCGACAAAGCGCCGCGACAGTCGCCGCGACCGGCGCAGGCGACAGTTTTGTATGGGCGCCTATGTAAAAACGCCTGTGCTAACCACACGAGGCGATGCGCTTTTCAACAGTCGCCTGAAAATGCCTCGCCAGGCATTTTCAGGCGACTGTTGAAAAGCGCATCGCCTCGTGTGGTTAGCACAGGCGTTTTTACATAGGCGCCCATACAAAACTGTCGCCTGCGCCGGTCGCGGCGACTGTCGCGGCGCTTTGTCGCCGCGACCGCAAACGCGTCGCTATCTCCCCGTGTGGAATAGCCCTTACAGTCTGGGCATCTGATAAAATGTTTTGGTTTTTTTCAGGTGGGGGGGGGGGTAAAGCACATTTACTTTGCTCAGATTCTTTGGTGCCAATATGGTAAATGCAGCTGAGACTTCCAAACACCAAATGTACTAACAGTTTGAGTCACAAGCTGCCAGCTGATGGCTCCCATGTTCCTTATCAGATTGTTTGCTAAAAGCAAAGACAGATGAGAAGATTCGGGGAGATTTAGTCGCCCGGCAACAAATTGCCTTTTCTTCGGGCGACTAATCTCCCTGAGCTGCCTCCCCGCCGGCTAGAATCTAAATCGCCAGCAGGATGGCACTCGGAGCGATTCGTTTTCCGAAGTCGCACGAAGTTGCCTCATGAGGAAACTTATACAACTTCGGAAAACAAAGCACTCCAAGTGTCATCCTGCCGGCGATTTACATTCTAGCCTGCGGAAGGCAGTTCGGGGAGATTAGTCACCCGCCGTGAAGAAGAGGAGATTGTAAAATCTGTAGCACTGGCTTTCAAGTACCTGACCTTTTTAATCTCTTGTAGCTAAGTGCTGTGTACCCATAGCAACCAATGAGTAATCCCCCAGCAGTTAGATCTGATTGGTTGCAATTAAAAACTGATGTGGTGCAATTCAGCACATATCTCAGTAAATCAGCCCCTCGATCCTGCATAGAATTTTAGTTTTAGCTGTGTAATTGTTGTGATTGGCCTCCACAGTGGTCACATGGTTCCGATGTTTGCACGTGTGTCCCACTAGGTCACACACACTAAAACTGTGTCCTGGGTTGTGCCCCATACCTACATCTGGCAGTGAAGGGGTTGAAGCAGAATCACAGTGAAGTAGCCATCAGTATGCCATTCCAGGAACAGTATAATTTAAATATGAAAATAACTAAACATCAATGTTCAAGGCCACAGCCATATACTGTACAGGGTGTATATGTGAATTTGAGCATATGTTGCATGTCTGGGCCATTTATTGCACTTTACACTCATCTGAATAGAAAAAGAGTCAAAGGGAATTGCAGGTGTGCCTCACTGCCATGAATCTGCAGTGACCCTTTTCCCATGTTCCCGTGATCTGTGTCCCACCCTAGAGGAAACAGGTGTCCTTCCTCTGGAAGTTTTCCTTCCACTAAGAAATGTAAGGACATACCTGGCAGCCAGTGGGTTAACCCCTTCCATGCCATCCTGCATACCATCCGAGAAACTCAACCTTCAGTGCCACATATAGAAATCATTACAGAACTCATATTTCTCTGTCTCCCCCTTCCAGCTTCTTCTTGGGTAGGGTTTAAATTCTAACCAAATTTTGTTAGATCTGATTTTCAAGTATTGTCAGGTTTTCCCAATTCCCTTTCCCCTAAAGGTGAATGAAATGTGAGACCCCAAGGCTACACTTTCCACAGGCCCTTCGTCGGTTGTCAGTGATGTCTCTGGCATGTACTGAACCTGACCTGACATAGAGAACTTGGGTGCACGCATGCCTGGATCTGCATGAATCCAGGAGCCCACCTTGTCTGCGTTCTTCAGCTGACCAGATCCAGAACAAAAATAAATATATCTACTAATTTACTTTATACTGCAGAAACTGTTTGGTTCTTTATTTAGGGATATTCAGGGTGGCTAATTTTCCATGGTCTCTCATCAGATATAGTGTGTCTTTAAGGGCAATTTGTTTTACTTGACATAATGGGGGCGTTGATGAAATTTATTATTTTGGGGTAAGATTCCTCTGATGCAATCTTCTTAATAGGCATACAAACCAAGAAAGAATTATGATTAGTGCCTGCCCTTACCTGTTCACCATTCATTAATGGCTTATTGTGTTGCCAACAAAAGCATTTTCAGCTGTGGATTTGAGTTCCATTTAATGATCATAAAATATTAATATATAATATATATGTAGGTCAGTTATGTTCCAGCAATGATTAAACAGGCATACACAGTATTATTCTCCCCAATATTCATTACGGCACTCCCCAAGGCAGTGTAAAATTAATATTCGTGTGGTAGGTTTGAAAGAGAAGCCCAACAGTATATTTATTGGAAACTTGTCTCCTTACATGCAGATGGGTAAAGTCATTTACCTTGAGCTTAAATTATCATGCAAGTGCTGTAAACTCTTCCCTTCCCAGATGTTGCAGACTAAACTGATAGCTCCAGCAGGCAGTTCTGCAATTACCCATGATGCCCTGCAGAAATTAGATTTCAGCAACAGGGTATAATTTTGTAGATATGGAGGTGACAGGTGTACAGAACAGATACTGTATACAGGCATGAACTTCTGTTAATTATGAAGATGCCCTGTGCCACACACAATACCCCAGCGCGTGTCTTTTTCATAGCGATGCTTATAGCTGTATAATGAAGTCTGACAACTAGTTATTCTGTCTTATTACATAGGTTACAAGCAGTTTGGTGGTCATGTGGGCAAAAACCTCTGGTAGGTTTTGGTTAGCACAGTCCCAGATCCAACATTTCCGGCTGGTGATCATTCAAACTTTTACCAAGATGTTACAGTAGAATCTGCTTTGGGAAGACTCCGGATGGAGTTTTGGCAGAAAATACACTGGCAGATGTTGGACCAGTTTGGTTAAAAAGACCAGTGTTTCTGCTCATTTACTTTTACTTACTGTGCTGACATTGTTACTGCACCTTAAATTGTTGATGGTGTCTTTTTTTTTCTTCATGTTGCTATTTCTCTGAATGTGATGTCATTGTGAAGTTGCAGGGGGTGTATTGTCAAATGCCATTGGCCCTCTGTGACCCTATCCAATCTCACCAGGGTGGCGTACCGTGTTATCTCTCCCTGAATATACTGATTGTATTATTGTGTTTGCTTGTAGCTTTATTTATGTTGAGACATTCTTTCTGATCGTCTGAACGACCGATCACCATGGCATGAAAAATGTCAGGACTGTTGGCAGAGTTGGTCTTTATGATGATCACACAGGGAACACTCAGCACAGCAACTTGGAAAAGGATTTACTTGTGAATCACTCAGGGATAATACAGAGCACATTTAACAGTGTGAAAGATCAAAATCAATATGGTGGATAGAAAAGAAAAACAACAGAGTGCAGAAAAAAACAACAGCAAAGATCATTGCAATTATACATTAACAATATTCACAGCGCCACCTTGTGACCATTTTAATACTCCAGTGTTTAAGCATGAATGCTGTTGCATGTATTCCAACACCCCTTCTCAACAGTGAAAGGCTTAAACTGATAATCCACTCTTCTTTAACAGTTCCAAGTGTCTCTTTGCATGTAGAGGCTTGGTAAGCATATCTGCAACCATGTCCTCAGTTGGACAATATTTTAAGTCAAGCTGTCTTTGCTCTTGCAAGTCCCTTAGGAAATGATACCTTACATCAATATGTTTGGTTCTTGGGTTGACTCGTTCTGTCTGTGCAAGTGCAATGCACCCTTGGTTGTCTTCAAACATCTGAGTGGGTTCCATCTGCTTTTGATCCAAATCTGCTAACAGTTGTCTTAGCCAAATTAACTCTTGATTTGCTTGTGCTGCTGCAACATACTCTGCTTCGGTTGAAGAAAGTGTCACAGTTGACTGTTTTCTGCTGGTCCAGCTAATGGGTCCACCAGAGAGTAGAAACAAGTGTCCACTAGTAGATTTTCTATCACTTGAGTCTCCAGCCCAGTCAGCATCAACAAATCCAATCAGGTTACATTTGCCCCTTGCAGGCAACTTTAACTTGAAATGTATTGTTCCCTTTAAGTAACGTATGACCCGTTTTACAGCATTCCAGTCCATCTGACTTGGCTTAGACACCTTTCTGCATAAAAATCCCACTGCTGTAGCGATGTCGGGTCTTGCAACTGTAGCAATGTAAAGCAGTTTTCCTATAGCTTTTCTGTATTGACAGTTATTTGGTAGCAAATCAACTTCATTGTTCATTTCCTTTAAGTAATTTGTTTCCATAGGAGAGTTAACTGGTTTTGCATCATTCATCCCAAAAGTTTCAATTACTTCTTGTATTTTGTGACTTTGGTTCAGAAGATAACTGCCATCTTCTTCTCTTTCAATCTGTATGCCAAGGTAATGTTTTATGTCACCTAAGTCTTTGGTCTCAAAGTCCTCATTTAGAGCTTGTAGTAGTTTGATGTGATCCCCTTCTTCCTCAAAGCATACTAACAGATCATCCACGTATATGAGTACAAAGATCCACCTACCAGTCAGTTTCTTAGTATACAAGCAGGGATCTGCTTTGCTCCTTTGAAATTTTTCTTTTGTGAGCACATCATTAATTTTCATATTCCATGCTCTAGCTGCCTGTTTGAGGCCATAGAGCCCTTTCTGGAGTTTGCATACTAGGTCTGGCTTTTGTGGATTCTCAAATCCCTGTGGCTGTTCCATGTAGATTTCTTCTGTTAGCTCACTGTGTAAGAAAGCTGTTTTGACATCAGAGTGCTTTATCTGCATTTTCTTTGCAGCTGCTACAGTGAGCAGAGTCCTAATTGTAGTGTGCTTAACTACTGGAGCAAATGTTTCATCATAGTCTTCTCCATATTTTTGAGAATATCCTTTGGCTACTAGTCTTTGCTTTGTATCTCTCAACTGTACCATCAGTGTTATACTTGATTTTAAAAGTCCACTTACAGCCAATAGCTTTTCTTCCTGTTGGTAGTTCTGTAAGCTTCCAGGTGTGGTTGTTATGCAGAGATTTTATCTCCTCTTCAGCAGCCTTTATCCACTTATTGGCTTCCCCTTCTGGAAGTTGTGATATGTCTTTCCAACATGTAGGTTCATATGTAGGCTTTATTTGCTTTGTATGAAAGTCGAACAGGTGGTTTGCCCTTGTTCTCTCTTATTGAACGCCTTGGTTCATTGTCAGTGCTTGGTTGTGTCTGCTCATCTGTGGTGTCAAATTCAGTGCCAACTTCAACTATTTGTTCTGGAGATGTACATGTTTCTTGTTCAGTATCTTTCACCTTTTCTCGTCTTTGTTCTAGTGAAGTCATTACACCATCTCTTAGGTCTTCAATAAATGTTACACTGTTACTGATCACCACCTTGTCAATCTTTGGATCCAGAATTCTGTATCCTTTGGAATTTTCTGCATATCCAACAAGGATACCTCCACTGCCCGATTTTGCAGTTTGCTGCGTTTCTCTTCTGGAATGTAAGCAAATGCTTTGCACCCAAAAACTCTGATATGTTTAACACTGGGTTTTTCACCATGCCACAGTTCATATGGTGTTTTCATGACAGATTTGGAGTACAATCTGTTTTGCAGGTAAGTAGCTGTCATTGCTGCTTCACCCCAGTATTTTTCAGATAGTCCTGAATCAGTCAGCATACATCTGATCATTTCTGTTAGAGTTCTATATTTCCTTTCAGCTACCCCATTCTGTTCTGGTGTATATGGGACAGTCTTTTGATGCTCTATCCCAAGCTGTTTTAAGAAATTCTCTACTTTGTGTCCAGTGAATTCTCCTCCATTGTCACTTCTGAACACAAGTGGTTTTCTCTGAAATTTGTTACTTGCCTTTGTCACATAATCTTGCAGTTTTTCAAACACTTCTGATTTGTTTTTCATTAGATATGTGACTGTGTATCTTGAATGGTCATCTGTTAAAGTCACTATGTATCTATTACCTCCTGGTGTGGGCACTCGCATAGGACCACATACATCACTATGTATAAGGTCAAGCGTTTTTGAAGCTCTGTTCTGGCTTACCTTTGGAGGAGTTGCTCTTGTAGCTTTAGCTTTGATGCAACAATCACATCTCACGAAAGTTGGACAGGCTGACAATACTAGATCTTTTGTCAGGTTCTGCCTAATCAGTTCTTGTATGCCATCTGGATGTCTGTGACCTAGACGTCTATGCCACATGTGAATGCAGTTGTTGTGCCCCTGTGTGCAGAGTCTTGCCTGCTCCTTTACTGTGTCCAGTCGATATAGATGCTTATCCACTATGGCTGTTGTGATGACCTTTTCTCCATTCTGGATTGTACACTTGTCACCTTGGAATTTTGTGATAAGTCCTTTGGATCCCAGTTTCCTTACAGATAAGAGCCCACCTTCTAGTTTTGGAACATATAGCACATCCTTTATTGGTATAGGCAATCTGTGTCCGTCAGCATTGTGACAAATAAGAATTCCATGCCCAATTCCTTCAGCTGTAGTGCTACTTCCATCTGCAAGGTAAATAGTTTCTTTGTTATTTGGATCAAACTCTGTAAAGAAGTTTCTGTCGCTTGTCATGTGACTTGTTGCTCCTGAATCTATATACCAGTTCTGGTTTGAAAGGGTGTTTGTTACTTTAAAAGTTCCGTGCCACTGATCTCTATCATTGTCATTCACTGTAGTTCTGACTGTTTGTTTAAAACTTCTTGGAAATTTTGCCCTTTGCTCTGCCTTCCATATTGAACAGTCTTTCTTAAAGTGTCCTGGTTTCTTGCATCTGAAGCAAACGTTGCTCTCTTTCTTATGTAGCTTTGTGTCTGTGGCTTTAAGAGCTGCCTCAGTATTACTTTCTGTATTGTCAAATGTTTGCTCCTTTCTGCGCATGTATTCATCTATGAGCCGGGTTTTGACAAATTCTAGTGTTAGTTCAGCTTCAGGCCTTGTTTCCAGGGCATTAATCAGTGCACTGTATGATTCAGGTAAACTGCACAGAAGTATGGCTGATACGTGGCTGTCTTTTATATCCTCTCCAATTGCCTGGAGTTGTGCCACAACCTGCAACATTGCATTTATATGCTCCTGCATGTCTTTTCCTGAACCTAATCTCATCTGGTATAGTTTCCTTAGCAGGAATAGTTTGTTATTCAGGCTGGATCTTGCATGCAGTTTTTGCAATGCATCCCACATGCCTTTAGCAGTATTCTGATGCCTTATATGAATAAGCTGTTCATCTTCCACTAACAGACTTATTGTTGCCCGTGCCTGTCTGTTTTTCTTATCCCATTCCTGGTGATTAACATCTGTAGTTATAGCTTCCCACAAGTCATCTCTGGATAGCAGCATTTCTACTTTAAACTTCCACAGTTGATAATTCTCATTATTCAGTTTAGCCACTGCTAGTTTAAGTTCTGAGCTGCTAGCCATGTCTGCCTTACTTCCTTGTATAAGCTGTGATTCTTACTTGTGCTTTGTAGTTCACAGAACCTCTGGAAGATTCCTTGTGTCAGTCTTTTCACTGAGTTGGATTGTGCCTGGGCCCATAACCTGTTGGCAGAGTTGGTCTTTATGATGATCACACAGGGAACACTCAGCACAGCAACTTGGAAAAGGATTTACTTGTGAATCACTCAGGGATAATACAGAGCACATTTAACAGTGTGAAAGATCAAAATCAATATGGTGGATAGAAAAGAAAAACAACAGAGCGCAGAAAAAAACAACAGCAAAGATCATTGCAATTATACATTAACAATATTCACAGCGCCACCTTGTGACCATTTTAATACTCCAGTGTTTAAGCATGAATGCTTTTGCATGTATTCCAACAAGGATACTGCACACACGCCAGGAAATCGTACAAAGCTTTGCGTCTATGGCCAGCTTCAGCCTAAGGGTTGTCGCAAATTATCAAGCAGTAAATGAGGTTTGTCCATCATATAAGATGTTGCTACAGGGCTGATTATTAAATTCTGATGCTAATTATGCTGGTTTCCTAGCTGCCATGTATCAGTATTCTAAATGATTTACTAATCAGCCTAATATAATGATATTTGTATGATATATACACAGTATATTTTGATTTGGTCCCTAAGCTCAGTTGAGTGACAGCAGCACAGAGCATGTGCAGCGAATCAGCAGAAAAGAAGATGGGGAGCTACTGAGGCATCTTTGGAGGTTCATATCTTCCCTGCTAAAGGACTATGGTTGCCTTGGGCTGGTACAGAATCCCAAAATGTAATGTAGAACATTTCTAGCGTACTTCTTTGGTTAAGATTTAGTTCTCCTTCAAGCACTCTCATTTTGAAAGGCATTCCCCTATGGCAGTATCGTGAAGTCTGGGCAAGGTGTCGCACAAGAAATTCGTTTTTTATTTCTGGTATCAGTTTCAGTGAGAACACAGTGGATGAAATCCTGCTCTTGTGTAAACATGGTGTTCCTGGGAAACAGATGAAGGCAGGCCCGCAAACCTTTTACTCTGAGTAGACTTTTTGCTGGCCTGTGCAGGCTCCATATAGCTGTTGCTCTAGTGAAGTCTCCAGAAGGCAGTGTCAGACAGCTGGACTGTCTCCCACGCAGGCCTTGGTGCTTGAGTGTGGCTTGGAGAGGCATGCGCACAGAAACCACTGCCTAATTGCTGCATCTGCTGGATACCAATTACAAAGGGGCATGACCAGGACTTCATGTACGATGTTTTGACTGAAACTGCTTCCATATGGAGCAGACACTGGGCTGCCTTATTCCAAGCCTTGAGGATCCCTGCAGTATTGCAGTGGAGCAAAGCAGTGTTTCTCATCATTTGTATTTTGGGGACAGTTATATACAGGTAAATTGGGAGGCCAGAAAATGTTACCAGAAAATACTGAAGTTGCAATGCTGCTGCATAGTTTCGCATTCACTACGTTGTGTACCTGTTCACCTTCCCCTGCATGCGCGCTGGCGCGTAGTTTCGCGCTGGTGCGCTGGAGCGTAGTTTTGCACATTCGCGATTGAGCACACACTAAGCCGGCGCCGTGGCCGGCCAGGTTGCCTAGGGCGCCTGGCCCCGTTGGCCCGGCTCTACAGGAGATCAAAGAGAAAGTCGGTGGGACATTTCAGTAAGTAACCCAGGACTGGGTTTTCAGTAAGTAACCCAGGACTGCAAAAAATGGGACAGTTGGGAGGTATGCTTAATACACTTGGCACATTATAAATTAAACACCATCTATATAATCATTTCAATGAAAAATTGCTCTTGCTAAGGTGGACCTAACTGCACCCTGTTACTCCTGCCCTTAGCCAGTGGTTATTTGTTGGGCCCCAAATCCAGTCTACTGCTTAGAGCACTTGGCACATTATTCATTAAACACTATAGTTCCAGAAACAGGGTCATTCTAAGAAACTGCCCTTTCTCAGGCAGAACTGCCTGCAAATGTACCCCCTCCAATGAACCCTTAGGAAAGCCTGTTGGAGAGGGTGCCACTGTAGTCCTATCTGCTCTTAGGGCAGCTCTGGTTAAAAAGGATGCACTGCATTTAGACTGGGAGTAAGTCTCATCACATATTTAAGCCTTTTTATCATACAGGTATGGAAACCCATTATACAGAAAGCCAAGAATTATGGGAAGGCCATCTCCCACAGACTACATTTTAATCAAATAATTCAATGGTTTTATTTTCTTTTTCTCTGTAATTATAAAACAGTGCTTGTATTTGATTCGAACTAAGATATAATTAATCCATATTGTGGGCAAAACAATCCTGTTGGGTTTCATTCATGCTTCAATTACACCAGAAAATAACCTTTTTTATATCCATCATAACATTATCTTTGAATGCTATTTAAAATTTTGCCATAAAAGTATTTGCCTAATGCTTTTACATTACCTTTCTTTCCCCCATGTTCCTCTACGAGGGGGCTGCCATATTTGTACAGAAGAAGTCTGTTAGCATTAGAAACTCTAACTGACAGACTGAGATGGGACAGTCAGGTTGGCAAAACAGTCAGGTTTATGAACTTTAAGTACTAATTACTTACAAAAGCAGAGCTATCAGCAAAAAACGATCAACGCAACTTATATGTAACTTTTAATGTAGATTAATATTTTGAAAAGAACATTTTTAGTGTCAATATCATTTTAAGATATGGAAAACCCAAGATCCCTAGTATTCTGCATAACAGGTCCCATACTTGTTTTACCTGTTTTGTTTACAAAAGCTGTAATAGGATGGAAACCCCAAATTAAAACCTCATAAAATGGAAGATATTGTAGGCAACTTTCCAATATGAATACCTAAAAAGAAAGGGGGACTTAAAGGACAAGGAAAGGCTAAAATAGAATAAGGCTATTGGTATATTATAACATAAGCATGAACTTACTGCACCACAAAGCCTAATCAAACATGATTTATGCTTTCAAAGTTAGCCACAGGGGGCTGTCATCTTGTAACTTTGTTAAACATCTTTGCCTGACCCTGACCTTGCACATGCTCAGTGTGGTCTGGGCTGCTTATGGATCATCATAAACAAAGCTGCTTGAATTCTGCATGGCTTGTAAGTAAGGCGGGGGCTCCCCCTGCTGTTCATAAGTATGATTGTTTCCCTGCTCAGCAGTTAGGGACCATCTGACAATTCCTATCCACAGCAGTAAATGAAGGGAGAATTTCACTGCATACAGTCAGGTTTCTTTTAAAACTGTACACATTTTTTAATTAAAGTATATTGGAAATAGGTTTCTTTTTCATTAAAGAAAGTAAAAATGGGATTTAATTGTTTTGCCTTTCCTTGTCCTTTAAAGCACCAATGGGCTAGAGGTAAAATTAAAAGGGTACAATGATTGCTTATCAGGCAGAAAGTCCCAGACCACCCACCATGTTTTGTCATGTTTGTCTCAAGGGCAAAACTGTAATAGCCGATAACTTTCCAAGATCAGCGTTCATTCAAAAACTCCAAAGAGCAGTTAAACTGGGCATTTTCTCTCAACTCAACTGCAGGTTCTGTCTATTGAAGCAATGAAGCAGAAGTAAGCTTTGTATGCTTCTTTTACATTTGTTTATCAGCTGGCTTCTGCTGCATTATTTCAATAGTCAGATTTACCTGGAGAGAGAGCAGAAAGAGACAGACAGTATCTGCCTTCAATAGCAGTTATATTTACAAGTATATTTGCAAGTAGTAGTCCGTTCAGCTCTTTTTATATCCTATTTAGTGTGCATTCCTATAAATCACACTTTTGAACAGTCCTGATTGGGATTCAATAATTTGCCCATCCATAGCAATGCTGTTTAATATTGTGATTTATGGGACAGCCATGAAATGCAGTGCACCTGACAGCACTCTGCAATTTATAACCAATTGTTAATCTGGCACAAGGTGCAGAGAGCAACCTACACAGAACATTAGCCCAGCATTGGCAAGCATTGGATCTATAGCCTCAGGCGACATGAGAACGGAGGTACCGCTTGTATGGATTTTACAGTTTAGATGCAAGTTGAATTGTGTGAAAAATCACCCAATGAGCAAATGTTTCTACTTAAATGAATGGCAACCAGCAACTGAATTGATTAAAACCATAAGCCTGAGTTCCTTCTCAGTGATAGATAAGCCTTAAGCTCATAGTGACCTTCCTGGCTACCCCTATCTGCAGGGTTGGACTGGGCCAGTAAAAAACCTGGTGGGTCCCCGGCTCTTGTGGGCCCTGCCAGCCCAGATCCGCACCCTGCACTTGTAGGAGGGTGAACAATTATGATTGTAAAAAATTGTTGAGAGGTAAACAAATGGATGTTTTTTGTATGGTTGTGCTCAGTGAAAAAAGGAAATGGGAATACCTTATTGAGTTAGTGGTAATTGGGTAAATCTTCCACTAGGGGGTAGTAGAATTATAGTGGTGGGTGTAATATTTCCCTTGGCCATTAGTGAGAGATAGAGAAATAGGTGGTAAAGAGTATAAAAGAAGGGTTCCGCCCAGGGTGTGGTCGTCAGTTTCGGAAGGTGTAGCTAGGTAGAACTTTAAGTGTGGCACTAGGCGCCTTAGCCAGGTAGGGCTAGTAAGAATGGGGCACCCCAACTAGGAGAGAGGGGCTTAGTAGCCATGGTTCAGCCACAGTCAGGGAATAAGTGTGTAGATAGGATCAAGCGGACAACCTAGGCCAAGGTGATGAGGAAAAACCTTCCCGGAAAGGTCAGAGAGGACACTGGTGTGGTGTTCAACTGGCTGTAACAGGGAGGTGGCACAGATAAGAGGGGCAAGATGGAGGGTTGCAGAATGTGTAACTGACTGTCTGACCAGTAGGTGGTGCATGGAAAAGGCCTTAGCTGGGTTTGTAGTTTCTATTGTATGTGGGGTACTTGGATCACTTGTATACCTGTGGAAAGAACTTGACTGACAAACTGGTCCATGAGAAAAACTGTGTCAACAGTCAAGTAAATATTTTCTTCTGTTTGCAACAACTAGTGTACTGCGCCTTTAATACATCGAAGGGCCCCTTACACGCTGCAAATAGATGCTGCCCCAGCTTCAGCCCTTATGATCTGAACGGTCTATGGCTGTGCTGCGTAGGCCCAGGTGCAGATACAATGTGTGGATTTCAACACCAAAATGCATTCTCATGCTTTTTAGTGCCCAAATCTCTTTAAGCCTTGCTTAGCATTGGACTAGGCAGGCAAGACACCTGCAAAAAACGCAGTGTGCCCCACCAACCCAGCCTCACGCCTGTAGTACTGTGGGTCAGCTCCCTGGCCTGCTCCCTCTCCCCCTCCAATAACGGCTTCAAGCAGAAAATTAACGTGCTATGTGGTATGTTCTAGGGTCACAGCCTTTGCTTTTCCCAGGACCTGTTGTCACATCTCACTCCTCTTTTTAATTCTTATTTAGTTTCCTTTAAAAATATAGTGTTTGGCAGCTAATCAAAGTTAAATGGAAAATATAGTTTCATTCCTTTTCATTCTTTTTCCTTTGGTGTTTAAGGTTGATTTTTTTCCTTGTATTTTATGTCATTGCATTCAGATAACATCAGTCTCATAATTGGTAGAGGACGTTTTCTTTGGCTGCTGCCAATTTTTAAAGTTTTATTGTTTGTTATAGGAAAGCCATATAGACCTCAGATAGCAGTGCTGACTCTCTCCATAGGAAACAAAATAATCTATGATTGGCCTGTAACAAGTATAGTGCACTAAGCATCACTTTTGTGACACAAAGATGTCCGTCTCTTGGGACTGAAAACTGAGAGGTTTTTGGTCTTGTCCAATTACAACCTGTTATACCCCAACATGGCAAGTAACTAGGATTGCTTCTCTACCTGGTAAAATATCAGCTAAGGCCAGTTGTCCTGTACTCCCCCTCCTTATGTCTTGGTATCAGAACTGCAGATTTTGGAAATTCCAGAGGGGCTGCTGTAAGATGCCATAGACAGTAACTATTTTTGGGCCCGTAAGGGTCTCTTTGCACCTCTGTGCTGGAGCCAATTTTATATCCAGATTTGCTCAGAAACAAATCCTCAACCCACACATATCCTCAATCCTCCAACCTAGAATTAATTGCATGCTCTAAAAATTATGATATAATTGGTATCACTGAGACCTGGTGGGATGAAACATGTGACTGGATTGTGAATTTTAATGGCTACACCCTTTTTAGGAGGGACAGAGGGATTTAAAAGGGTGGAGGATTGTGTTTGTATGTAAAGCCTGAATTAAAGCCATGCGCTAAAGAAATAACCATAGCTCACTGGTGAGGTTGTATAATCCCTCTGGGTAAAGATTTTGACTGGGCAAAAGGTTACAAAAAGAATTATCATTGGTGTATGCTAAAAAACACCTTGCATAAATCGAGTATGAAGCCCAGCTACTCTTACAGATACAAGCGGCTTCACAGCTGGGTCAAGTTGTTGCTATGGGTGACTTCAATTATCCAGACATTGACTGGGGTTATGGGGTTGCTAAGACAGAAAAAACTAGTAGGTTTGTAAATATGCTGAATGACAACTTTTTATTTCAGCTCGTTCAAGAACCTACTAGGAATAACTCTCTTTTGGACCTTGTAATAACTAATAATACTGAACTTATCTCTAGCATTTGTGTGGGTGAGCATTTAGGGAACAAGTGGTCATATCATGGTCTTCTTTGAGATTATGTTGCAGAAGCAATTCTATAAGGGAGTAACTAAAACACTAAATTTCAGACGTGCAAACTTTGACAGTATAAGGGCATCTCTGCAACATATTAAGTGGGAAATGCTTTAAACACAGAACAAAAATGGGAAGTCTTTAAAATGCTGCTTAATAAATATACTTGTCAGTATATTCCACTTTGTAAGCAAGGAACGTCGTTGCAAAGCAAAACCTTTTTGGTTCAATAGAAGCATTGGTGTTGAGGTGGGTAAGAAAAGACGTGCTTTTAAGGCTTTCAAGTTAGCTGGGACAGCTAAATCATTTATAAGGTACAAGGAGGCCGATAAATCATGCAAAGAAGCTATAAGGCAAGCTAAAATTGCTATGGAAAAGGATATTGCAGCAAGCAGTAAAAAATCCCAAATTATTTTTAAATATGTTAAGAGTAAAAAAATGAACAGGAAGGGGTGGGACTATTACTATCAGAGGGGGGTCAGCTGGTTGATGAAAACAAAATAAAAGCGCAGATTCTGAACTCATATTTTTCATCTATCTACACAAATGAGGAACCAGCAAGTGAAGGTTTCCTTCTTAATAGTCCCAATTCTAGTAATACAACTCATGATGCATGGTTCACACATGAGGAAATTCAAAAGAGACTAGAACATGTTAAGATTAACACAGGTGCGGGGCCAGATGGTATTCATCCCAGGGTACTTAGCGAGCTTAGCTCAGTGATTGCCAAACCTCTTTACTTAATTTTTCAGGATTCATTGAGATCTGGTATAGTGCCAAGAGACTGGCGAATTGCTAATGTGGTGCCTCTATTCAAAAAAAGGATCCCGTTCTCAGCCTCAAAACTATAGGCCAATTAGTCTGAGGTCAGTGGTAGGAAAGCTTTTCGAAGGTTTAATAAAGGATAAGATACTGGACTTCATAGCAAAGCCAGCATGGTTTTATGCGTAATATATCTTGCCAGACTAACTTAATTTATTTTTATGAGAAGGTAATTAGAGACCTCGATTCTGGGATGGCAGTGGATGTGATTTACTTAGACTATGCTAAAGCATTTGATATAGTGCCACACAAAAGGTTACTGGTTAAATAAAGGAATGTTGGCCTGGAATATAGTATTTGTACGTGGATAGAGAACTGGCTAAAAGATAGACTACAAAGAGTGGTGGTAAATGGAACATTTTCTAATTGGACCAGTGTTGTTGGTGGAGTACCGCAGGGCTCTGTACTAGGTCCCTTGCTTTTCAACTTGTTTATTAATGACCTGGAGGTGGGCATTGAAAGTACTGTTTCTATTTTTGCAGATGATACTAAATTGTGCAGAACTATAGGTTCCATGCAGGATGCTGCCACTTTGCAGAGTGATTTGTCTAAGTTGAAAAACTGGGCAGCAAACTGGAAAATGAGGTTCAATGTTTATAAATGCAAGGTTATGCACTTTGGCAAAAATAATATAAATGCAAGTTATATACTAAATGGCAGTGTGTTGGGAGTTTCCTTAAATGAGAAGGATCTAGGGGTATTTGTAGATAACAAGTTGTCTAATTCTGTGCAGTGTCATTCTGTGGCTACTAAAGCAAATAAAGTTCTGTCTTGCATAAAAAAGGGCATTAACTCAAGGGATGAAAACATAATTATGCCTCTTTATAGGTCCCTGGTGAGACTCCAGTCCTTAAGAGGGATATAAATGAGCTGGAGAGCTGGAGAGAGTGCAGAGAAGTTCAACTAAATTGGTTAGAAGGATGGAAGACTTAAATTATGAGGGTAGACTGTCAAGGTTGGGGTTGTTTTCTCTGGAAAAAAGGGGGGACATGATTACACTTTACAAATACATTAGAGGACATTATAGACAAATAGCAGGGGACCTTTTTACCCATAAAGTGGATCACCGTACCAGAGGCCACCCCTTTAGACTAGAAGAAAAGAACTTTCATTTGAAGCAACGTAGGGGGTTCTTCACAGTCAGGACAGTGAGGTTGTGGAATGCAGTGCCGGGTGATGGCTGATTCAGTTAATGCCTTTAACAATGGCTTGGATGATTTTTTGGACAGACATAATATCAAAGGCTATTGTGATACTAATCTCTATAGTTAGTATAGGTATGGGTATGTATATATAATTTATGTGAAAGTAGGGAGGGGTATGTGTATGGATGCTGGGTTTTTGTTTGGAGGGGTTGAACTTGATGGACTTTGTCTTTTTTCAACCCAATTTAAATATGTAACCCTTATGTCGTCAAAATCCCCTTTCCTTACCAGCCGGTATAGTTTCTAACAAAAGCTATCAACCCTACCAATTAAGCCCTAGAACCATGGCTACAGTGACAATTAAATCCAGCTTATTTGACACTTGAGGTAAGGAAGTCAGAAGATGTGTGTGTGGCTAACACAAGAGTGGTCGGGTCCAAGAAACGCCTAAGAAAATCCAAAAAGGGAAATGTGTGGCTCTGAGAATATTCAGATCAGGGCAGCAGGAGATTTCTATGAAAAGAGAATCATTTCCAGGAAAACATTGGTGCTAGGCTGGCACACAACTTAGGACTTGCTTTAAAAGGCACATGATGTGCCAGTGCTGCCAAAAGTGATAAAATGAGCTTATAAATAATAATAATTTAACATTCTCATTAACATTTCATTATTGGATGAGGAAAAAGATGCTATGGACTTCTTGCTAGCTACAGTAACATGTTTTATTTGGCTTTATACAACTGAGGCATTTTCTGGGACACAGAAATTCCAAAAATAAGTTCTGCCCTTTAAAATTGGGGATATTTTCTAATGCCTTCTAAGCATCCTGGTGAAATATTACCACTTAGAAAGGACAACAGACTTTAGATAGAATTTAAGGTTGCTGTTGACAAAGCACATCAACTGTGACCATGTACACATTTCAACCAATCCCACTCCAGATACTATAAGTAGTTGCTTTTAGTCACTGTAACTGCACAAATAAATAAATGTACCACTGAGCATAATTTAGAAATATCACACATACAAGGACTCAGTTTCCTATTACTCTTTTTAGAGGGTAGGAGATTAAAAATTACCAAAAAGAAAAAGCATAAAAAATATAAAGACTTCACTTGATCAACAAACTAGATTAGCCCTACATTAAAGGGGAAAAATAAACAGAATCATTATGACCAGGTTTGTTACAGCTGACAAGAGGTTAACAGAACATGACCCTGATATTTTGCATAGCACGACCTTGAGATGTCGAAGCTTGGTAATTTGCAGGTGTGGTGTCAGGTGTGGTGTCAGAAACACTTGGTGAGCCAGCGAAGCCTCACTCGGGACCACATCTTGCTCCACCTCTGGCCCAAACACTGGATTCTTTCTGCCAAGGCAGTCTTTGTATTATGTGATTGTACAGTAAAATAGTAGAAAGCCTTTGATGCGAAAAAGGTCAACAGTTAAATATGTCTAGAATTTAGAATGCAATTTTCTCATGTGGTGGAGGGTGTCTACCAAAAACAGGATGTACTTTATGTCCCTAGCTGAAAGTATACTCCCTGCTGTACTCCCTCCCTGGGCGCTTATATAAGTAGGCTTCTCCGCAGCTTATGGCACATGTGTAAGCAGTTGCTTTGACTTTTTATTTTTCCTGTGCAGTGGACTCATCACTGGACACAGTTAGGCTCAAGTTATACATCCACTAATGAAGGGCTCATGTTATACTTACTATTAAAATAGCCTGAAATCTCTAATAATGGTTTCCAGTCACTTTCAATAGTACATGTGTTCTCAAATAAACCATAAACACTCCTGGAAATTGGCATATTTGGGCCCAGTATTAACTTATTTTGGTTTGAGGAGGTTCCGTCACTTAAACAACCTTTTATTATCCATTGACTTTTATATCTATCTGTCTTTCTATCTGTCTATCCATCTATCTATCTATGTATCTGCCTATCTATTTAGGGCAAACTAAACACAATGCTAAAAGGCTCATTTATATATGTAAAACATAGTGCTAAGCAGTGAAATGGGTGCAGATTGTAAACCATAAGTTAATTATTCATGCACTCCTCATTACTTGTAGCATGTATCCATATGCTGGTATCACTGGTTTACCAAAAAGAGCAAGGTGGAGTGTGCCGAAAAGCAAGGGCATGTGTTTTATGACTGTGTTGACCAAGAATAAAGCTCCCTTTCTCTTTGGCGCCTATAGGTGCTACCACTTGAAGTCACTTAATTATGTGCCAACTGTGTTTTTGATGTTAGCATAATTTGCCCCTAGTTAGGTTAAATGGGATTAACTTTCTTTGCTAATAAAAAAAGTATAGGGATGTGCAATGAAATGTTTAATCTCCTTCCTTTTTTCTACAAAACAGTGATTCTCTTGCAATTTATGGCTGGTATTTTAGGTACCTTTGTAAAAGAATATTTAGGCCACAGTGGTGAGAGCTATTATCTGGCACCCATTGTTCCATCACTGCAGGGGTTTTATTAATAAATGAAAGACAGCCTTGCATGGCAAAGACAAACACAATAGGGCTTGTAACAATGAAATATTAATATAATTAGTGTTTATTAATATTTATTAGTATTTTTATAAGAACACTATATCTTCCAAAAAATGCATTCTGGCTTCGTCATAGTCCATGAGCAGCATGGTTTTGGCATTCACCACTAGGGATTGTGTGTTCAACAGAGAAAATGAAATCAATGTAGCAATAAAATATAAGCACACTGTTCAATCACATCGTAACCAGAATAAACTGGCCTGAATTAATGGAAAATTATATGAAGTGCTTTCTGTACTTGCCAATTAACCTAGGTGTACTGACTACTCATACTGACAATATTTTGATGTTCTTTCTGCTGTCTGTGAAGGAAATTTCATTATTGTTCCTTAATAATCCTTGCGTTTTATTAGCGTTTTTTTTAAGGTGGATACAGTCAGATAGAGGAAAGGCAGGGTGATGGAATTATCTTCTGATGTTTATGGTAACTTATCCGTCAAAACAGATCAGATGTGTGACAAAGAAAATATTTATTCATCTGGTTCAATTGGCAGCAAATCTGGCTTGGCTTGGCTGGTATAAAAAATGATGGACTTCCAGATAATGTTAAACTGCAACTTTCAGAGAATTATGACAGCCTGTCCCAGGTCATAAATGATTAGAACTTGCACCTGAACTGGCTGAAAGTTTATAAAAGCAAAGGACAGGAGACAAGGGAGGGTGGGATGATATGTAACTGACTTTTGAGTTTCTGATTATAGGGGGAATGGGGCAAAAATACATAAAGTAGCAAGATACCTATTAATTAACTTGATTTACTGGAATCCCCCACCAACCCAAAACTATAAATCAACCATAAATGAATGTCTAGAATGTGTTATATTGTGATGAAAGTGTTGGCTCTGGTACAATAAAAAGTGTCAAAAAAAGTGTCAACTTTCATTTGATCTTATTTCATTTGGACTCTCAGTCGTATGCTAGTTGTGTGGGATTTGAATGTACTGTTTAAAATTACTGTTGGAGGTGTTTAAGTCCCAGATAGAATGCCATTGTATCATTTTCATTACTTGTGTTGTTCTGGGTATTACAGGATATTCTGATACCATCATTATACTATAAATTCTAGGGGTTGGTCTTAATATCATAATATAAAATGAAAATATCACCTAAGTTTGTGCCTCTCTATATGAAGAATAAATTCGTAATTAATTTACACAGAGATAATACTGTAAATGTTTCATTGGTCTATGATAAGCATTATTTTGCAATGGCAAAGATAGTCCATGTACTTCATGACACATTTGCTGCTCTTATGTAGTTTGGCTTGTCCCTGCACATGGTTTGCAATGTTAGTCGAGCAGAAGAGCATGATTACAGTATAAGAGGACTTTAGGCTATGTTCTTTCTGGCCTCTTAGCCACATCCGTGGTACCAATTCACCAACTGTCATCAAACAATCATACTTGTGAATGTATTGCTCATTTTGTGCACAGAACATTCTTCCTCTCCTTATTTGAAAGTGCAAGCTGCCATACTTCTACTTGCCTTCTCCATTGACTTCAACAGAACACAACCATTTAGGGACCACAAATAGGCAACACAGAAGTGTTCACAGAGAGTGATACTGACTTTCATTTTATTTTCTCAGATTGGGAAGTGTTGGTATCAGTTTTAAAGGAGAAGGAAAGGTTAAAACTAAGTAAGCCTTATCAGAAAGGTCCATTTAAATATACCAGTAATCCCCCAAAGTAGTGCTGCTCTGAGTCCCCTGTCAAAAGAAACACTGCATTTCTTTCCTTCTATTGTGTACACATGGGCTTCTGTATCAGACTTCCTGCCTTCAACTTAAACCTCATTGCCCTGGGCAAGAGCATGCTCAATTTGCTCCTCTCCCCCCACCCCTCCCTTCTCTACTGTAATCTGAGCCCAGAGCAGGGAGAGACACAGGCAGGAAGTGATGTCAGACCATGTTAATACTGCAGCTCCTATCCTAAACAAACAGAGAGCTTCTAGAGCTTTTTACTCAGGTATGGTAAAACATTCTACAGAATAAATATAGCATTCTAGCTTTCACTATTGCAGCTAATCTTTCGGCAATAAAATGCCTCCGTAGCTTTCCTTCTCCTTTAAAAGGATTCCTAGCTCAGCCCTTTTGTACATACCTGTACCAGCCTCCAAACTTTCTCCTCTGCCTCACTAACATTGCTGTCTTTATGCCAGCCTAGGAGAAGGACAACAATCCAGTGATTGAAGAATCTATGTAAACAGTATCTCATAGATATCAATTGCTGTTCCCTTATACTGTGTTTCAAATTTTAAAATTACCTTCTAGGTAGACTCTCTCCCTGCTTATCCATAACAATCCAAAGAAATGTGACCAAATCTTAGTGCAAAAAAACATGTAATACAAACTAAGGATCTAAACTTTGCTCACACTGATATACAGTAATCTAATGATAAGTAATTCATAATTAAGTACAGTTGGACAGTCCAACTAAAAGCTGACAGGCTGGATATGGACCACACACTGCTTAAAGACACCACAGGCTTTGCATGACATTATCATTTTAATATAATCTGGACCTGTGGATTGAAAAATTTTGACCCACTCCAGAATATACTAGAATTTCATGTTCATGATATGGGGGCCAACTGTGGCATTTTTTGTCACTATCCACTAACAAAGGATAGAATGAACTAACTAGCCACCAGTCTAGATAGTTGTTTATGCTCATGGAGTAATTTTTGTCTTTCCATTAGGTATCCTGGAATTTATCAGCCTTGCTGTTGGACTTGTTAGCATTCGTGGTGTGGACTCGGGACTGTACCTGGGCATGAATGAGAGAGGCGAACTGTATGGGTCGGTAAGTTTGCATTTTTCAGAATTAAGCATGTATCCAAACTGTCCATTTTTGCACCTGGCATTAGCCTGCATCATATGTATATGTGCAACCCTTTAGACCTCCAACCTTGAATACACTCTTGTCTTCCAGTAGTTATAACAAAGCACTCACTCTCAGCTTTAAATACCCTCTAAACTGGTAGAATGACCATATGGCTGCAGCTAATTTGCATTCTAAACTGCCAGGCAATGCATTTACAGATAGACAAAGAGTCAGTAATCATGTAAAACATGGTACATTTCCCTGTAGTTATGTTATTTTTCCTTTTGATGGTTGGCTATATGTTAGAAACTCCAATGACCTGAGGCAGAAATCCTGTTAACCAGTAATATTGAAGATAAAAAGAAAACGGCTTATATAGTTGCAAGGGTAGTTACTTCTCTGGTACTAGTGGCCTTCTTAATTGTTGCACTGCTACACTACCACAGTAGTGCCACATTATGGGAAGCTCTACTGACCTCTGTTAATCACATTCCTTCATCAGAATGAATTGTGATCACCTAAAACTGATAGTCCCAGTAATAAAGTGTCCAGCAGAATCTCCACAGCTGGGTAAATCTATACCAGCACATTCGAATGCTTTTAATTCAAGTACAATTACCAGGGTGACACACGTCCATCAAGCTCAACATTTTAACTTTTTTTAACCTGCCTAACTGCTAGTTGATCCAGAGGAAGGTAAAAAAAAAAACAATCTGAAGCCTCTCCAATTTGCCTCAGAGGGGAAAAATTCTTTCCTGACTCCAAAATGGCAATTGGACTAGTCCCTGGATCAACTTGTACTATGAGCTATCATCCATAACCCTGTATTCCCTCACTTGCATGTATCAGCCTGTACAACTGATTCAGGGAGAGAATTCCACATCTTCACAGCTTTCACTATAAAAAAAACCCCTTCCGAATATTTGAAATAATTTCTGCAGACAGTGAAATCATTTTTGTTATTTTTGTTTTGCCACGTAAATATGCTAGCATCATGTGCCATTGCCTAAGCTTGAAACCGCTAGCATATTTACACCGCGGTCTGCTTTTTTTTACCTCGCCGAAATAAAGTCCGCCCTAGAAGGGGGCCCCGTGGAAAGTGTAGCCTAGGGGCCTCACATGTCCTTAATCCGCCACTGAACAGGGCATAGCCAGGCTATAACTTGTGGTCACCAAGATGCACCTGAAACAACCAAGTGAGGTCTCTGTAATAACATGGGCAATGTTTAACCTCAGTAACCCATTGCTGTAAGCAGTTTTGACTGCTCTAATGCAGTATGTCTGTGAATGTCTGACTGATATGCTATGTTCTTTCATTTCTTAGCCAGCTGCATTTTGGTGAATCATACAACAGGTGCAACATTTCCTCCAGGTCAAAGAACCCTTTCATGTGGGTTCATGGGCCCCTCAGATGTACTCTTGAACAGGAAGTGACATCACACTGCTAACCTTCCTGCCCTGAGTCACCTCAAATCAGTTTACATTCTTAGCTGTGGTGGCTGGCATCGAACCATGTCCCCATTTGGCCTTTCACACTATGCAGCCATGGACTGGATGATAGACTTGCACCTGCCCATAACACAGAACACACTGCCGGCTGCCTACGAACAAAGCTAATGCAGTGCTGACCACTGAATCAAAACAGAAATTCTGTCCCAAATGATAATACTTTTTTAAGAAACCTACTATTTTTCTATTTATTGAAATAGGTTTGAACCTGATTGGCCTTGTATTAGGAGCATTTCCCCCTCAAAATGCATACAAACAACTGTTCCCAGCACCCCCTGACAACCTTCGGTTGTCAGTGGAATTCTGGGAGTTGTACTATAACCATAATTAAGGAACTTCATTCCAACCTGCTTTGTTAACCTGTCACTAGGAATGGTTTGTTCCTTGGAAATAAATGACTTATGGACCCTGTGTGAGTGTGCCAGAATGGAACAGGCCAAGGTTCTAAAGGAAATCAAAATTCCTCTGCCTAATCTGGTCTATCACTGACAGCGCCGCTTGCCAAATAACTCATTAGATTTCACCTTCCAGGCTGAGAATTGCAGCAGATTTGCTGCCAGGGAATTTAAACATAAAATGAAAGGGGGGGGGGAATGCTGATATTTTTTTTTTGAAGCTGGTATTTTGGCTATACACTGATATTCAGCCTGTGTATACTCTGCTTGCTTTTTGTAAAAGGATTTTACTTTTGAAGAACAAAAAAAAGCCCTAAGATTTTTTTTTGCTTCTGCTGCAAAGGTTCACTTTTCAGAAACATATACATATGGTAGTCATTTCATGATTAAAAATCAGCTTCTACAATAGGCCACTCTCTTCCCTCAGTGGATTTGAGCTGTCCCTGCTATGTGTCACTTGCAAACCAGCTTCTTTTATGTCAAAGCTGTAAAATTCATGTTGAAAACATATATTGTCTGTGCCAACGCATAAGGGAACAATCTTTAAAAAAAATCTCTGTACAGGTGGAGATTTTCCTATTAAAATGATCAAAGACACAATTAGCAATGCTAAAGGAAAGCATTCTTTGTCCAAGGGAAAAAGCTGAGGATATATCTTTTTTTAAACAGGGCCCCAGATGGGAAAAAATCTATGTTAACGCATCGCATGCTGGGCCACTGATGGTTGAAGCATTGATATGTGGTTGAGGAATGATGGTTTTTGAGGGGAAAAGCAATAATTTGTTAAAAAATATAAGGTGCAATATTTTTTTCATAATCTCAGATTTTTGGGATTGTCTGTACATCTGTACAATAGAACAATGCACAAATAATACTGATGTGGCATTCTGTTATACAGAAACTCATTATCCTGTTGGATTTCTAATTGGAGACCTAGGTAGCTAAATGGAGATAATGGTAGCCTGTCCTGCAGTTAACTAGTCCATATGCTTTTTTGAAGAAGTGCCTGCTGGGGGAAAGGATAAAAGATTTGAGTCACTGGTGAGGAAGGGTGCATAACATTGTCACCCCCTAGTGATTTAAGATTTAAGGCATAGGGCTCCACATTTTTGGAAAAAGCCTCATATGTGTGAAAACCTCAGACCCCAAGTGTTCAGAAGAAATGGGAACCCTTGGGCTATCACCAGACGATCTGGTTTTAACATGGGTTGTCCAGATCAAAACTACCTGTCCAGATTTGAAAAGTCTGATAATCATGTCATAATCCATGGCATCACCAGTATATCCATAACATCATAATTCAGCCTCCTGTCCAGACCTTCCATCCATAAAAGGTGGTAACTCTACTCCAGGGTTCCAACAGAAGGTTGCCTTGGTAGAACACATGTTCTGAAAATGATGCAACACACACTTCTATACAAAAGTTGCACTAATTTGTATCAGAACACTAGTGCAAGTTACTGTATATGTTTTGGCGCCACATGTGCAAGTGCGGCAAAAGCTTGGTAAAAACTTGGAGCACAACCACTACTGAATTATGGAATAAATTGCTTTATTATGAGCAAAATACCATGGCAAATTGCCAAATTTCCAAAACTGCACTTTGCACACTGCACTACTGATTATAAAGGACCCTTATTTGCTTTAGGCTTGTTGCTGGTTATTTTTAGGTAATTTTCACTAAATTGAAATGTGCTTTATGTAATTTTGGGTTCGATTTATTTAAGCTTTAGCAAGGTCCAAATTTATCTCAGTATTTCTAATATCAAACTTCGAGCAACTCTGAATTCTCGAATGGACCTTATTTGTGAAGAAAAAAAGCCTGAAAAAATAGGGTCGGGCAAACTTCGGAGCTTCCCCCGAAAACTCTGAATTTCGTTTTTTGCGCAGAAACCCTGAAATCACTGGGACCTTTCCCACTGACTTATACAGAGCTTTTAGACCATCGGACTTTAATAAATCTCGAAAAATTCTTAGTTTTTTTTCTTTTTTGCTCCGAAAACTACGAATTATTCAAGGTCCGGATATTCGGACCTTGATAAATAACCCCCAAAGAGTATACATATATTTTAAAAACATATTTTAACATATTTTAAAAGGATGAATTTTTCTTGATGGGGTAGTTAGGGCGGCTGTCCTACATACTAACCAACTTATCTGTTCTTATCTGCACTGCAATTTATCTAGAGAGGAGTGATAAGAAAGTTAATAAAGCAGGTTTGGGTGATGTCTTGTTTTTTTGTAACAATACTTAAAGGACCAGTAACATCAAAAAAAATTTAAAAAACGTATACATCGAAAAAAAACACCAACACAAATAAAACTTTAAAATAGCAAAGCCTTTATTAAGAAATAACTTACAGAAACTTCGCTTCCCCTCCTCTTCCAAAAAGGTGACAGGGCAACCATAAATCCTGTGGCGATTGATTTCTCCTCCCTGGCTATTCTACTGACAGCATGTGAAGGAGCGTGGGCTGGGAAGAGAAACAATGGAGTGCACTGAGGAGCATGGGGGCCTGCTGTCTGCACTGTGGATCAGCACTTGCACCAGTTGTCCTGTCACTGTCCTGACACCTCGCCTCATTCGGAAAGGGCATTCACCCATGGAAACTCTCATCCTCCTTTTCCAGCAGCTGCACTCTGGCTTCGGGCTCTCTCTCCAGCTTCAGCATTGGGGGATTATCCAGAAGCTCAAATGGAGCTGCCCTAGTTTCAGACACTTTCAGCTGCGGGGCTCCCCCGGTCCAGCGCCTTCTCACTCACTGCCAGCCCCCTCCTCATCCACCGATCCCTGCACCGCCGCCTCCACTACTGAAGTGTCCCAGACCTGCTGCACTATAGTCCGTGCCATGTCTCCCCAGTGGGGAGTGGAGGAAGCCCTGCAGAGATGGAGAGCTATACCGGCCCCTGGGCTTTTGCACATCGATCCAGCCGGCTCCAACTTCCCACCAACTGGAGGCCCCTCCGACTGCAGCTGCACTTCCCCGGGGTGCGAGGGTTTGAACCAGGACAGCACCTGGGGACCCCCGCTTACCGGAAACACAGAGTACTCGTTAGCAAAGGGGGAGGCGGCCGTCATTGATCTGCTACTCCCTCTGCCGCCTCCACTACCACAGCTTCCTCCAGAAGTGAGTGAGAAGGCTCTGAACCCGGGGGAGCCCCTACAGCGCAGACAGCAGCCCTCCATGCTCCTCAGCTCTTCCCAGCCCATGCTCCTTCACATGCTGTCAGTAGAATAGCCAGGAAGGAGAAATCAAGCGCCGCAGGATGAATGGTTGCCCTGACATCTTTTCTGAGGGGAAGTGGAGTTTCTGTAAGTTATTTCTTAATAAAGGCTTTGTGATTTTAAAGTTTAATTTGTGTTGGTGTTTACTAACAAAAAATTTGATGTTACTGGTCCTTTAAGAATTTTGGCACAGAGTTTTCTCTGTATGCTCCACCTAGTGCCAGAGTCAAGGGCTATCATATTTGCTCCTCATTATTTTTACAATGACAACATTGCACCTCATGGAAATTATATGCAAAAACTGTTATAGTTGTTTAGTTAGAAAACTCAGTGGACTGGTATTTCCAAGACAATTAAAGTCTAAATGCTAACCATTCAGTTATTATATACAGCAAACCCTAGCCATGGTATTTACATAAGCCCTAACAGGTACTTTTCCTTTTATTCAACAGAAGAAGCTGAACAGAGAGTGTGTTTTTCGAGAGCAATTTGAAGAGAATTGGTACAACACGTATGCCTCCACCTTGTATAAACACGCAGACTCGGACCGGCAATTGTATGTGGCTTTAAACAAGGATGGCTCCCCAAGAGATGGATACAGGACTAAGCGATACCAGAAGTTCACAAATTTCTTACCAAGACCAGTGGATCCTTTGAAATTACCGGTTATGTACAGAGACCTTTATCACTATAGGTGATATTCCCAGACTGCTCGTGCTATATGTACATACCCTGGGTCGACTGCTAGGCTACCATTTCAAAATGCTTTTTGTTTGAAAGCATGATCCCTTTGTAGGGTGGCAAGTGGGCATTTTTAAAGGGTTGGAGAGAGAGAGAGAGAGAGAGAGAGAGAGAGAGAGAGAGAGAGAGAGAGAGAGAGAGAGAGAGAGAGAGGGAGCCTTTTGAATATAGACTACTTTATCTTTTTATTAAGAAGATGCTTAAGTTTGTAAATAATTCTAAGACAACAGGTACTCTGTACCAAATGCTACCATCAAACCTTTACCACTGGTTCCTAATCTACTTTTACCACTGATTCCTAGTCTCTGGAACTCTCTATAAATAACAATTCCTGTGCTTGGTTGAATTAAGAGTAGGCCTTCAGTAGTGATGGTAGTGAAGTCCCTTGCTGCCATATTAAGCCTTCCATTACTGAGTGCTTTAGATAAGAGAGTGATGGTATTTTCTTAGTATCATCATTTTAAAAAAGGGGACATGTATTTGTTCATGCTTATATAAAAACAGCCTTAGGGTGAGATTCTTTTTGGAATCTCTGATAAATAAAAGCAGGATTATGTGTACAACATGGAGCCATACTGGTACTGTGGTATTTAGATATTTGAAATCCTCCCCAATACAAGAATTTTTCAGAAATAAACGTCTGAATAAAAGCCTAAAAAATCACCTCTAGTAACTAAACCACAAAAAACTACTTAACGACTGTGAAAAAAAAATCACTGAATTCATCCACACACAAAAAAGATAACTAAGTCTAATGGCCAGCCTGTGACCCTTCAGATGTTGCTGAACTCCAAGTACTCCTTCATAGCTTATGGCTTGAAGGTGTAGCTTTAACAAAATGTGGAATGCTGAGTCCAACCTCTGAACAACTGTTGAATTCTGAAGACAAATGCATCTCTTTTTAAGGACCACTATACCATCATTTATACATGTTGCTTGTGATTTGTCTAGTGGAAATGTTAGGGTGAATGTATAATTAGTTTCCTTCTGTCTCTTTTCCACTAGCATCTATAAACGTGTTAACATTTAGCTTGCCTAAGACCCAACATCATTTTTCATAAGCCTTATATTGTGTTGTAATGTCCTAACAAAAAAAGCTAAGTATACATGGGAATCGTATTAGCTGAGGCAAGACCCATGGCCTGAAGCAAATAATGACACAGCTTAAGTAATGACAATTCAAATTGAGGGTATAGTGGTCTTTTTAAGCAAATATAAGCCTCCCAAATAGCCTCTGTACTAAATGACATGTATGTTATAGGCAGGTTTGTTTCCTCGAGTAGGGAAAGTATATTCTCCCTGTATTATTCAGGATTCTCAGCATTACCACTATGTGTAAACTACAACCAAATGTATACTTTTTTAACAAAAAGAAAAAAAATCCGAAAAAGTCTAAACACAGATCCACTTATCTATCAAGCACACATACCACAAACCATCTCAGTTCTTAGAAACGTCTGCACTTAAAGGTCGATGCCAAAATTATGTTATTAGTGCATAGCACGTGTATTGTCGGTATGGGATATTTGTATGTAATTCAGTTTTAATGTCATCTCAGAGTTTGATATATGCTTAGATCTGGTGAAGACCAAAATAATTTGTATGATATTGAGACAATAATATATGACTATGGGCTGCAAATACTCGTTGTCACACTGCATCTCCCAATTCTCGTTTTTTGTGAGGGCCATCTTGGAATAGGCTTATGAGAAAATGAGCTTGAGCTTGCCCACCTAAATTTGGGAGTTGTTGGGCGATAGTATGTGGTGTAGAAGTGTTGGAATGCCTAGAAGTTCCCAGGGTGGAACAGACAGCACCTGCAGCAGAAGCAGCAGGTGCCAGCATTCTCCATTGGAGCTTGTAGACCACTAAGCTGTTCTCTAGAGTTGCCAATTTTCCTGGGAAAAATATTGGAATTCCTGCTACATTTCTTCCATATTGATTACATTAGCACTAACCAGCACTGGTCAAGTCAACCATACCCACCACCTTCCCCAGAATACCTTGTTATGAGGAAGCTGGATTCGTTTGTAGGGACTCAGACCTGGCCACTTTTATATATACTATATCACATTCAAGTAACTACAACTCTCTAGGCCAGATTCATTTCCATCTGCCAATCAATGAGCATTGTCAATTGGATTTGCTGATAATTTTCAGAACTGGCTTTTCCAGCATTACCCCCAAATCCAGTGGATGAGGTTCTCCACAAATCCTACTTTCGGATTATGGAAATACATGGAACTTAATTACGCAATGCTCCTGTTTTCAAGGAACGTTACTAAAGATACAAGCATGGACACTGTGCATAAGGATAGAAAATATTTATGAAATGTATATGATATTTATTTTATATATTTATTTATTTCAAATAATTTTATTTTTAATAAAATAAGAAATGCTTATGATGACCAGATTTTTCATCAGGAGGAACTAAAAAAATGTCCTACTGAAACAGTAATAACTAAGAATAATTTTGAATATCTAGGAGCTTATCGGAAATAAAATTGTCTTTATATTGTGACGTGTGTGACTTTTTTTTCCTTAATCTAGATTTAGACACCATTGACAAGAAGCAGACCTTAAACAGCCCCCAAACCATAGTTCTAATGTTTGACTCCACAACTGCATATAGAGGGTGACAGCTTATTATACAATGAAGCCTTTTACGAATAGAACCATAGACACATTATATATATACATATACAGGTATGGGACCTGTAATCCAGAATGCTCAGGACCTGCGGCTTTCCAGATAAGGGATCTTTCCGTAATTTGGATCTTCATACCTTGTCTACTAGAAAATCATGCAAACATGACAAAAACCAAATGGGCTGGTTTTGCTTTTTAATTTTTTAATTATATCTTAGTTGGGCTCAAGTACAATGTACTGTTTTATTAAAAAAATGAAATAATTTTTAAAATTGAGTCTATGGGAGCTTTTTCATAATTTGGAATTTTCTGGATGACAGGTTTCCAAATAACGGATTCCATACCTGTATACAGTATAGATAGATTCTTTCTTTCTTTCTTTCTTTCTTTCTTTCTTTCTTTCTTTCTTTCTTTCTTTCTTTCTTTCTTTCTTTCTTTCTTGTCATACATTAGATAGCGTTAAGAAGGGGTTGGATGGCTTTTTAGCAAGGGAGGGAATACAGGGTTAAGGAAGATAGCTCATAGTACAAGTTGATCCAGGGACTGGTCCGATTGTCATCTTGGAGTCAGGAAGAGTTGATCCAGGGACTGATCCGATTGTCATCTTGGAGTCAGGAAGGAATTAAAATGTTTTTTTTGCCTTCCTCTGGATCAACTAGCAATTAGGCAGGTTTTATATAGACTTAAAAGGTTGAACTTAATGGATGCGTCTTGTTTCAACCTAACTTACTATGTTACTAACATGACCTTATGTTGGTAGGCGCCACTCTAAGGTAAGGTAAAATACCATTATAAAGCACCAACATATTCTGTAGCTCTGTAAAATGGAAGGGTATAACATACATACACTGACCCCAGGCGTGTTTCGGGGCTGTAACATCTGGAGGCGGGACACATCGCTAGCACAGAGAGCGAAATTTTGCTCTCTGTGCTAGAAAAGCCGGATTTCCGGCTCTTAAGGTTACCATGTCTTTTTGCCGCCCCTGGTAACTCCTAGGGAGCTGCCACCTGAGGCAAGATTCTCACCTTGCCTCATGGTAGAAACACTCCTGACTGACCCATCCATGAGATTTAGAGGGCCTTGTTATTTAGATGGAAAATCGAAGAATGAGCATGCACTTCTGTGACACACTAGGTTGGATAAAGTCTTGATCTTTATTCCATAGATTAAAACAACTGTCCTGAGGTGTTTCGTATCATAGGTGCATTTCAAAAACAAACTGTTGCACATATTTAAACCTCAAAAGAAGATATGACGTGAGGACAAACCTCACTCAAAATTTTAACCCTATGGGTACTGTTTAACACATAATACGTGTGTGTGTGTGTGTGTATATATATATATATATATATATATATATATATATATATATCTCATTAAATTAATAGTTAAATCATAAATAATGAATTATAAACATAGCTGCTATTAAAGCGAATTATATCCAAAAAGAGGAAATGTATATATAACTACAAAAAACAGTATAAAAATTATATAAAATAGAAAACTTTACAGGGTATCAAAATATCAGTTTAAACAGGCAACTAAGTTCATATTCACAATTATTTTTAACATCCAACTCAAAATTACACAATAAATTAATCCAATTCAAAAAATGGCATAGAGTTCATTCCGACTTGGTAGAATTGTCTCTAGGGAGCACTCTGACTCCAACTCACTGTGTGCTGCACATGAAAAACTGCTCCAGGTAGCATCAAAATCAATTATTCTTGTGTAAGGCACGGAGCACCACATAGAGTAAAAAATCCAATGTTTATTCGTCCATTAAAATAGTACAAAAAATGTATTCCAAAAATCGCCTGAAGTGCACAGAACCATTGCACTTGATGCATTTCGTAGCCCTACGGCCACTTTCTACAAAAGCTTAACGGTTCATACTCAATCAAGGTTTTAAAACCTCCAAAATACCCTCCCATATAATCATTAACCCCTCCACATCCACGAATTAACATAGGGCTATAAAAATAAAAGGGAAGGGGGGAAAGGGAACAGGGAAAGCACCTATGTAATGCATTTCAAAAGAATATATACAGTCTATCACTTGGTTAAGCACTTCAAGGAGTGTATACAAATCACAATGTTATGGTAACACAATCCCAGAATATACAAAGTTGATTGTATTTCACAAAAATATACATAGTATCATGGTATTAGAAACAAAATCTTATCACAAACTGAAACATTATATAATACATACACAAAATGAAAAATTATATATCAAAAATCTCAAAGAAGTATATATAGATCAATAAAAGCAAGAAACCTCCCTTTCCCGATTCAAACCCCCAAATTCCTCTGTTGTCCTAAGATGGTATATCCAACTAGATGGTGTCGTTTCTGAAGAAACCACAAGATGTTGGCTTTGAAACGCAAGAGGTGTTGGGGCCAGTCACCCCTGGTGCATAGAGAGTACACAAAGTTGGTAGAATCTGGTTTAAAACTGTGAAAATTGAAGCAGATCAAATTGTACCATTAAAATCAATCCAAAAAACCTGATTGGCTGTTTTTGGCTCCACCCACTTTTAAAATTTGAACCCCAGTCCCCCTGTGACCGACTGTGCCAAGTTTGATGTCCCTGCCAGTAACTGTGAAAGAATGGCAGCAACTTATATATTGACATTGATTAGCAATAGGTAACATTTGATTGGCTGTTTTAAGCTCCACCCAGTTTTCCGAATTTTCACCCTAGTCACCCAGTCATGGTCTGTACCAAGTTTGGGGCCTCTGGCTTTAAAACTGTGAGAATGGCAGCATTTGAAACTTTTCCATTGAAGTCAATAGGTAAAATCTGATTGGCTGTTATTGGCTCCGCCCACTTTTCCTAAATTTTGACCACAGTCACCCAGTGAGTAATTGTGCTGAGTTTGGGACACTTGGCATGTACGCTGTAATAATCGCAGCAATTTGGCGTTTTTTATTAAGGTCAATGGCTGAAATCCGATTGGCTGTTGTTGCCCCGCCCCCTTTTTTCCCTAATTCTGAACCAGAGTCACCAAGTGACTAACACTTTAAGGTTTCGGAATCATGACATTTAACATGTAAAAATGGCAGCAATTTTATGTTTTTCTCTTGAAAATCAATGAATGACATTTGATTAGTTGTTGGTGGCTCCACCCACTTTTCCTAACTTTGAAGCGCAAACACCCAGTGACCACATTTGTGATATTCGAGGTCCATGACATCAATAATGTGCAAATGGCAGCAATTTAAATTTTTCCCATTGAAATCATCAAAGAAATCTGATTGGTTGTTTTTGGCTCCACCCACTTTTCCATATTTTGATCCCGGTCCTCCAGTGACCAACTGTGCCAAGTTTGAGGACCCTCCCATGAACAATCTAAGAGCGGCGACAGTTTTAACTTTTCCCACTTAAACAAATGGCTAATATTTGATTGGCTGTGGTAGACTCCGCCCACTTTTCCAAATTGTAACCCCAGTGACCCATGGTGCCAAGTTTTGGGTCTCTGGCTTTAACACTGTGGGAATGACAGTGTTTGACATTTTCTCATTGAAGTCAATAGGGAAAATCTGATTGGCTGTTTGTTGCTCCGCCCACTTTTTGGGGTCCCCAAAATGTGACAGAACTTTTCAGGTTGACCCCATGACTAAGTGACCCAAGTTTGGTGAGTGTAACTTAAATGCTGTACGAGTGGCAAAAGTTTCAAATTTCCCAATGAAAGTCTATGGGAAAAAATGGGGTCTTTGGGGGGCCGCCACAGGGCCACGGAGGGTGGGATTGCTTAACAGAGCACAAGCAACCTATTCGGGTATGAGCCCAACAAGTGTGCAAAGTTTCATAATTGTACTCCTAAAACTCTGGGAGGAGTAGCGTTTAGAAAATTGCTAAAATTTCATTGGCTGTTGGTAGCTCCGCCCACTTTGGGGTGCCCCCCCAAAATACATATTTTTATTCGGGGTGGCACCAACAATATTTGGTCCGAGTTTGGGGAGTGTAGCTTCAAAACTGTACGAGCGGCAGCGATTTGAAAATTTTCCCTGTCAAAGTCAATACGAAAAACGGCGTCTTCGGTGGTCCGCCGCACGGGCGCAGTGGGTGGGATCGCTTACTAAAGCACAAGCAATGTACTTTGCTATAAGGCGAATAGGTGTGGAAAGTTTGGCGCTTGTACCCCTAAAACTGTAGGAGGAGTAGCGTTTAGAAAATGGGGGGCGCTAATAATAATAATAACTAGAGGGTGTCGTTTCTGAAGAAACCACGGGATGTTGGCTATGAAACGCTATAGGTGTCTTGCCCAGTCGCCCCCGGTGCCTAGAGAGTACACAAAGTCGGTAGAATCCGGATTAAAACGGTGAAATTTAAAGCCAATCCAATTTTACCATTGAAATCCATTCAAACAAACTGGCTATTTTTGGCTCTGCCCACTTTTAAAAATTTGCATCCCAGTCACCCCTTCACCAAATGGACCAAGTTTGAGCACTCTTACATTAAAGGGATACTGTCATCGGAAAACATGTTTTTTTCAAAATGCATCAGTTAATAGTGCTGCTCCAGCAGAATTCTGCACTGAAACCCATTTCTCAAAAGAGCAAACAGATTTTTTTATATTCAATTTTGAAATCTGACATGGGGCTAGACATTTTGTCAATTTCCCAGCTGTCCCTGGTCATGTGACTTGTGCCTGCACTTTAGGAGATAAATGCTTTCTGGCAGGCTGCTGTTTTTCCTTCTCAATGTAACTGAATGTGTCTCAGTGAGACATGGGTTTTTACTATTGAGTGCTGTTCTTAGATCTACCAGGCAGCTGTTATCTTGTGTTAGGGAGCTATTATCTGGTTACCTTCCCATTGTTCTTTTGTTTGGCTGCTGGGGGGGAAAAGGGAGGGGGTGACATCACTCCAACTTGCAGTACAGCAGTAAAGAGTGATTGAAGTTTATCAGAGCACAAGTCACATGACTTGGGGCAGCTGGGAAATTGACAATATGTCTAGCCCCATGTCCGATTTCAAAATTGAATATAAAAATATCTGTTTGCTCTTTTGAGAAATGGATTTCAGCACAAAATTCTGCTGGAGCAGCACTATTAACCGATTCATTTTGAAAAAAATGTTTTTTCCCATGACAGTATCCCTTTAACAGTGTAAGATTGACAGGAATTTAAATATTCCCATTGAATAGCGTTTGGTAAAATGTGATTGGCTGTCTTAAGCTCCGCCCAGTTTTCTGAATTTTAACCCCAGTTACCTAGTCATGGTCAGTGCCAAGTTTGGGGCCTCCGGTTTGAAAACTGTGAGAACGGCGGTAATACAAAATTTTACATTAAAGTCAAGAGGTGAAAACTGATTGGCTGTTTTTGGCTCCACCCACTTTTCCTAAATTTTGACCGCAGTCACCCAGTGAGTAATTGAGTCAAGTTTGGTACACCTAGCATTTAAACTGTGATAATAGCAGCAGTTTATCATTTTGTTGTTGCCCCGCCCCTTTTTTTCCTAATTATGAACCACAGTCACTCAGTGACTAACATTTCAAAGTTTGTGAATGCTGTGATTTAATGTGTAAAAATGGCAGCATTTTTATTTTTTTCTAGTGAAAATCAATGAATGAAATTCGATTGGTTGTTGGTGGCTCCGCCCACTTTTTCTAAACTTGAAGTGGAAACCCCCAGCGGCCACATTTGTGATATTCAAGGTCCCTGACATCAATACTGTGAGAATGGCAGCCTTCTTAATTGTTCCCATTAAAATCAATCAAAGAAATCTGATTGGCTGTCTTAAGCTCCGCCCAGTTTTCTGAATTTTAACCCCAGTTACCTAGTCATGGTCAGTGCTAAGTTTGGGACCTCTGGTTTTAAAACTGTGAGAACGGCAGTAATCAAAAATTTTACATTGAAGTCAATAGGTGAAAACTGATTGGCCGTTTTTGGCTCCACCCACTTTTCCTAAATTTTGACCGCAGTCACCCAGTGAGTAATTGAGCCAAGTTTGGTACACCTAGCATTTAAACCGTGATAATAGCAGCAGTTTATCATTTTTAATTAAGGTCAATGGCTGAAATCTGATTGGCTGTTGTTGCCCCCGCCCCTTTTTTTTCCTAATTGTGAACCACAGTCACTCAGTGACTAACATTCCAAAGTTTGGGAATGCTGTCATTTATTGTGTAAAAATGGCAGCATTTTTATTTTTTTCTATTGAAAATCAATTAATGAAATTCGATTGGTTGTTGGTGGCTCCGCCCACTTTTTTCTAAACTTGAAGTGGAAACCCCCAGCGACCACATTTGTGATATTCAAGGTCCCTGACATCAATACTGAGAGAATGGCAGCCTTCTTAATTGTTCTCATTAAAATCAATCAAAGAAATCTGATTGGTTGGTTTTGGCTCCACCCACTTTTCTTAATTTTAATCCCAGTCCCCCAGTGACCAACTGTGGCCAAGTTTGAGGACCCTGCCATTAACCGTCTAAGAGCGGCAGCAGTTTAACATTTTCCTATTTATTTGAATGGCTGAAATTTGATTGGCTGTTGTAGACTCCGCCCACTTTAGGTAAATTTTAGCCGAGTCACCCAGTGACCCACGGTGCCAAGTTTGGGAGAGCTCTAGCTTTAATACTGTGAGAATTACAGCTGTTTACATTTTCTCATTGAAGTCAATAGGGAAAATCTGATTGGTTGTTTGCGGCTCCGCCCACTTTTTTGGGTCCCCAAAATAGGACAGAATTTTTCAGTTTCACCCCATGACTAATGAGCCAAGTTTGGTGAGTGTAACTTCAAAGCTGTACAAGTGGCAAAAGTTTCAAGTTTTCCAATGAAAGTCTATGGGGAAAAAAGGGGTCGTCGGGGGATCGCCACAGGGGCACGGAGGTTGGGATCGCTTAACAAAGCACAAGCAACCTATTCGAGTATGAGTCGAACAAGTGTGCAAAGTTTCATAATTGTACTCCTAAAACTCTGGGAGGAGTAGCGTTTAGAAAATTGCTCAATTTTCATTGGGCATTGGTAGCTCCGCCCACTTTGGGGTGCCCCCCCAAAATACTTATTTTTATTCGGGGTGACATCAACTATATGTGGTCCGAGTTTGGGGACTGTATCTTCAAAACTGTACAAGTGGCAGCGATTTGAAATTTTTCCCTGTCAATCTCAATGGGAAAAAAGGGGTCGTCGGGGGGTCGCCACAGGGGCGGGGTGGGTGGGATCGCTTATTAAAGCACAAGCAATGTACTTTGCTATAAGAGGAATAAGTGTGGAAAGTTTGGCGCTTGCACCCCTAAAACTGTAGGAGGAGTAGCGTTTAGAAAATGGGGTTCGCCAAGAATAATAATAACTAGAGAGGTACATTTCCTGAAGAAAATGTGAGTGGTGCTTGCCGTGGCAAAACTCAGGCCCAAATCTGATTGGCTGTTGTTGCCCCGCCCCTTTTTTTCCTAATTGTGAACTACAGTCACTCAGTGACTAACATACCAAAGTTTGGGAATGCTGTCATTTAATGTGTAAAAATGGCAGCATTTCTATTTTTTTCTATTGAAAATCAATGAATGAAATTTGATTGGTTGTTGGTGGCTCCGCCCACTTTTTCTAAACTTGAAGTGGAAACCCCCAGCGACCACATTTGTGATATTCAAGGTCCCTGACATAAATACTGAGAGAATGGCAGCCTTCTTAATTTTTCCGATTAAAACCAATCAAAGAAATCTGATTGGTTGGTTTTGGCTCCACCCACTTTCTTAATTTTAATCCCAGTCCCCCAGTGACCAACTGTGCCAACTTTGAGGAGGCTGCCATTAACCGTCTAAGAGCGGCAGCAGTTTAAAATTTTCCTATTTAATTGAATGGCTGAAATTTGATTGGCTGTTGTAGACTCCGCCCACTTTTTGTAAATTTTGGCTGCAGTCACCCAGTGACCCACGGTGCCAAGTTTGGGAGCTCTGGCTTTATTACTGTGAGAATTACAGCTGTTTACATTTTCTCATTGAAGTCAATAGGGAAAATCTGATTGGTTGTTTGCGGCTCCGCTCACTTTTTTGGGTCCCCAAAATAGGACAGAAAAGTCACAACACCCCATTCCCGAATAAGCTGAACGGTTTGACACCTCATTCATGGGTCTGCGACAAACTAATTATTCGATAAATTCCCCATTATAAGTCAATGGGGCAAATTTGGGGACCTCTCCTGCCCCGGGGGTAAAACTTATACCCTCGTGTGGGGTATCATCTGACACAGGTCGCAAACCTCTTCAAATGTGGTAAATTTAACGTTTCTACAAGATTCCCTCTCTGCGCTAGAATCCGTCAAAAGTTGGCCTCAATGTTAATCTATGGGACTTTTCGGGGTGGTTAATTGCCCCCGAAGGGGCAATTAACCACCCACCCCTTAGAAAAGTCATACCACCCCATTCCCGATTAAGCCGCACGATTTGACACCTCATTCATGGGTCTAGGACAAACGGTGCGGGACTAGTTACGCGCCAAACTTTCATACGGAAGAAGAATAAAAATAAGTTTGCAAGATAACAGTAGTGATGCTTTGCTTCGCAAGCACCACTAAATAAGTTTGCAAGATAACAGTAGTGATGCTTTGCTTCGCAAGCACCACTAAAAAAATAAGTTTGCAAGATAACAGTAGTGATGCTTTGCTTCGCAAGCACCACTAAAGATAACAGTAGTGATGCTTTGCTTCGCAAGCACCACTAACAAGATAACAGTAGTGATGCTTTGCTTCGCAAGCACCACTAATAAGAAGAAGAACGAGCTGAACTCGAAGAACAGTATGTTGGCTATTTCATAGCCAACATAACTAGAGGGTGTCGTTTCTGAAGAAACCACGGGATGTTGGCTATGAAACGCTATAGGTGTCTTGCCCAGTCGCCCCCGGTGCCTAGAGAGTACACAAAGTCGGTAGAATCCGGATTAAAATGGTGAAATTTAAAGCCAATCCAATTTTACCATTGAAATCCATTCAAACAAACTGGCTATTTTTGGCTCCGCCCACTTTTAAAAATTTGCATCCCAGTCACCCCTTCACCAAATGGACCAAGTTTGAGCACTCTTACATTAACAGTGTAAGATTGACAGGAATTTAAATATTCCCATTGAATAGCGTTTGGTAAAATGTGATTGGCTGTCTTAAGCTCCACCCAGTTTTCTGAATTTTAACCCCAGTTACCTAGTCATGGTCAGTGCCAAGTTTGGGGCCTCCGGTTTTAAAACTGTGAGAACGGCGGTAATACAAAATTTTACATTAAAGTCAAGAGGTGAAAACTGATTGGCTGTTTTTGGCTCCACCCACTTTTCCTAAATTTTGACCGCAGTCACCCAGTGAGTAATTGAGTCAAGTTTGGTACACCTAGCATTTAAACTGTGATAATAGCAGCAGTTTATCATTTTTCTTTAAGGTCAATGGCTGAAATCTGATTGGTTGTTGTTGCCCCGCCCCTTTTTTTCCTAATTATGAACCACAGTCACTCAGTGACTAACATTTCAAAGTTTGTGAATGCTGTGATTTAATGTGTAAAAATGGCAGCATTTTTATTTTTTTCTAGTGAAAATCAATGAATGAAATTCGATTGGTTGTTGGTGGCTCCGCCCACTTTTTCTAAACTTGAAGTGGAAACCCCCAGCGGCCACATTTGTGATATTCAAGGTCCCTGACATCAATACTGTGAGAATGGCAGCCTTCTTAATTGTTCCCATTAAAATCAATCAAAGAAATCTGATTGGCTGTCTTAAGCTCTGCCCAGTTTTCTGAATTTTAACCCCAGTTACCTAGTCATGGTCAGTGCTAAGTTTGGGACCTCTGGTTTTAAAACTGTGAGAACGGCAGTAATCAAAAATTTTACATTGAAGTCAATAGGTGAAAACTGATTGGCCGTTTTTGGCTCCACCCACTTTTCCTAAATTTTGACCGCAGTCACCCAGTGAGTAATTGAGCCAAGTTTGGTACACCTAGCATTTAAACCGTGATAATAGCAGCAGTTTATCATTTTTAATTAAGGTCAATGGCTGAAATCTGATTGGCTGTTGTTGCCCCGCCCCTTTTTTTCCTAATTGTGAACCACAGTCACTCAGTGACTAACATTCCAAAGTTTGGGAATGCTGTCATTTATTGTGTAAAAATGGCAGCATTTTTATTTTTTTCTATTGAAAATCAATGAATGAAATTCGATTGGTTGTTGGTGGCTCCGCCCACTTTTTCTAAACTTGAAGTGGAAACCCCCAGCGACCACATTTGTGATATTCAAGGTCCCTGACATCAATACTGAGAGAATGGCAGCCTTCTTAATTGTTCCCATTAAAATCAATCAAAAAAATCTGATTGGTTGGTTTTGGCTCCACCCACTTTTCTTAATTTTAATCCCAGTCCCCCAGTGACCAACTGTACCAAGTTTGAGGACCCTGCCATTAACCGTCTAAGAGCGGCAGCAGTTTAACATTTTCCTATTTATTTGAATGGCTGAAATTTGATTGGCTGTTGTAGACTCCGGCCACTTTAGGTAAATTTTAGCCGAGTCACCCAGTGACCCACGGTGCCAAGTTTGGGAGAGCTCTAGCTTTAATACTGTGAGAATTACAGCTGTTTACATTTTCTCATTGAAGTCAATAGGGAAAATCTGATTGGTTGTTTGCGGCTCCGCCCACTTTTTTGGGTCCCCAAAATAGGACAGAATTTTTCAGTTTCACCCCATGACTAAATGAGCCAAGTTTGGTGAGTGTAACTTCAAAGCTGTACAAGTGGCAAAAGTTTCAAGTTTTCCAATGAAAGTCTATGGGGAAAAAGGGGTCGTCGGGGGGTCGCCACAGGGGCACGGAGGTTGGGATCGCTTAACAAAGCACAAGCAACCTATTCGAGTATGAGTCGAACAAGTTTGCAAAGTTTCATAATTGTACTCCTAAAACTCTGGGAGGAGTAGCGTTTAGAAAATTGCTCAATTTTCATTGGGCGTTGGTAGCTCCGCCCACTTTGGGGTGCCCCCCCAAAATACTTATTTTTATTCGGGGTGACATCAACTATATGTGGTCCGAGTTTGGGGACTGTATCTTCAAAACTGTACAAGTGGCAGCGATTTGAAATTTTTCACTGTCAATCTCAATGGGAAAAAAGGGGTCGTCGGGGGGTCGCCACAGGGGCGGGGTGGGTCCCCAAAATAGGACAGAATTTTTCAGCTTCACCTCATGACTAAATGACCCAAGTTTGGTGAGTGTAACTTCAAAGCTGTACAAGTGGCAAAAGTTTCAAGTTTTCCAATGAAAGTCTATGGGGAAAAATGGGGTCGTCGGGGGGTCGCCACAGGGGCACGGAGGGTGGGATCGCTTAACAAAGCACAAGCAACCTATTCGGGTATGAGCCGAACAAGTGTGCAAAGTATCATAATTGTACTCCTAAACCTCTGGGAGGAGTAGCGTATAGAAAATTGCTAAATTTTCATTGGGCGTTGGTAGCTCCGCCCACTTTGGGGTGCCCCCCCAAAATACTTATTTTTATTCGGGGTGACATCAACAATATGTGGTCCGAGTTTGGGGACTGTATCTTCAAAACTGTACGAGTGGCGGCGATTTGAAATTTTTCCCTGTCAAAGTCAATGGGAAAAAAGGGGTCGTCGGGGGGTCGCCACAGGGGCGGGGTGGGTGGGATCGCTTATTAAAGCACAAGCAACGTACTTTGCTATAAGAGGAATAAGTGTGGAAAGTTTGGCGCTTGCACCCCTAAAACTGTAGGAGGAGTAGCGTTTAGAAAATGGGGTTCGCCAATAATAATAATAATTTTAACTAGAGGGTGTCGTTTCTGAAGAAACCACGGGATGTTGGCTATGAAACGCTATAGGTGTCTTGCCCAGTCGCCCCCAGTGCCTAGAAAGTACACAAAGTCGGTAGAATCCGGATTAAAACTGTGAAATTTAAAGCCAATCCAATTTTACCATTGAAATCCATTCAAACAAACTGGCTATTTTTGGCTCCGCCCACTTTTAAAAATTTGCATCCCAGTCACCCCTTCACCAAATGGACCAAGTTTGAGCACTCTTACATTAACAGTGTAAGATTGACAGGAATTTAAATATTCCCATTGAATAGCGTTTGGTAAAATGTGATTGGCTGTCTTAAGCTCCGCCCAGTTTTCTGAATTTTAACCCCAGTTACCTAGTCATGGTCAGTGCCAAGTTTGGGGCCTCCGGTTTTAAAACTGTGAGAACGGCGGTAATACAAAATTTTACATTAAAGTCAAGAGGTGAAAACTGATTGGCTGTTTTTGGCTCCACCCACTTTTCCTAAATTTTGACCGCAGTCACCCAGTGAGTAATTGAGTCAAGTTTGGTACACCTAGCATTTAAACTGTGATAATAGCAGCAGTTTATCATTTTTCTTTAAGGTCAATGGCTGAAATCTGATTGGTTGTTGTTGCCCCGCCCCTTTTTTTCCTAATTATGAACCACAGTCACTCAGTGACTAACATTTCAAAGTTTGTGAATGCTGTCATTTAATGTGTAAAAATGGCAGCATTTTTATTTTTTTCTATTGAAAATCAATGAATGAAATTCGATTGGTTGTTGGTGGCTCTGCCCACTTTTTCTAAACTTGAAGTGGAAACCCCCAGCGACCACATTTGTGATATTCAAGGTCCCTGACATCAATACTGAGAGAATGACAGCCTTCTTAATTGTTCCCATTAAAATCAATCAAAAAAATCTGATTGGCTGTCTTAAGCTCCGCCCAGTTTTCTGAATTTTAACCCCAGTTACCTAGTCATGGTCAGTGCCAAGTTTGGGGCCTCTGGTTTTAAAACTGTGAGAACGGCGGTAATCAAAAATTTTACATTGAAGTCAATAGGTGAAAACTGATTGGCTGTTTTTGGCTCCACCCACTTTTCCTAAATTTTGACCGTAGTCACCCAATGAGTAATTGAGCCAAGTTTCGTACACCTAGCATTTAAACTGTGATAATAGCAGCAGTTTATCATTTTTCATTAAGGTCAATGGCTGAAATCTGATTGGCTGTTGTTGCCCCGCCCCTTTTTTTTCCTAATTGTGAACCACAGTCACTCTGCGACTAACATTCCAAAGTTTGTGAATGCTGTCATTTAATGTGTAAAAATGGCAGCATTTTTATTTTTTTCTATTGAAAATCAATGAATGAAATTCGATTGGTTGTTGGTGGCTCCGCCCACTTTTTCTAAACTTGAAGTGGAAACCCCCAGCGACCACATTTGTGATATTCAAGGTCCCTGACATCAGTACTGAGAGAATGGCAGCCTTCTTAATTGTTCCCATTAAAATCAATCAAAAAAATCTGATTGGTTGGTTTTGGCTCCACCCACTTTTCTTAATTTTAATCCCAGTCCCCCAGTGACCAACTGTGCCAAGTTTGAGGACCCTGCCATTAACCGTCTAAGAGCGGCAGCAGTTTAACATTTTCCTATTTATTTGAATGGCTGAAATTTGATTGGCTGTTGTAGACTCCGCCCACTTTAGGTAAATTTTAGCCGAGTCACCCAGTGACCCACGGTGCCAAGTTTGGGAGAGCTCTAGCTTTAATACTGTGAGAATTACAGCTGTTTACATTTTCTCATTGAAGTCAATAGGGAAAATCTGATTGGTTGTTTGCGGCTCCGCCCACTTTTTTGGGTCCCCAAAATAGGACAGAATTTTTCAGTTTCACCCCATGACTAAATGAGCCAAGTTTGGTGAGTGTAACTTCAAAGCTGTACAAGTGGCAAAAGTTTCAAGTTTTCCAATGAAAGTCTATGGGGAAAAAAGGGGTCGTCGGGGGGTCGCCACAGGGGCACGGAGGTTGGGATCGCTTAACAAAGCACAAGCAACCTATTCGAGTATGAGTCGAACAAGTGTGCAAAGTTTCATAATTGTACTCCTAAAACTCTGGGAGGAGTAGCGTTTAGAAAATTGCTCAATTTTCATTGGGCGTTGGTAGCTCCGCCCACTTTGGGGTGCCCCCCCAAAATACTTATTTTTATTCGGGGTGACATCAACTATATGTGGTCCGAGTTTGGGGACTGTATCTTCAAAACTGTACAAGTGGCAGCGATTTGAAATTTTTCACTGTCAATCTCAATGGGAAAAAAGGGGTCGTCGGGGGGTCGCCACAGGGGCGGGGTGGGTCCCCAAAATAGGACAGAATTTTTCAGCTTCACCTCATGACTAAATGACCCAAGTTTGGTGAGTGTAACTTCAAAGCTGTACAAGTGGCAAAAGTTTCAAGTTTTCCAATGAAAGTCTATGGGGAAAAATGGGGTCGTCGGGGGGTCGCCACAGGGGCACGGAGGGTGGGATCGCTTAACAAAGCACAAGCAACCTATTCGGGTATGAGCCGAACAAGTGTGCAAAGTATCATAATTGTACTCCTAAACCTCTGGGAGGAGTAGCGTATAGAAAATTGCTAAATTTTCATTGGGCGTTGGTAGCTCCGCCCACTTTGGGGTGCCCCCCCAAAATACTTATTTTTATTCGGGGTGACATCAACAATATGTGGTCCGAGTTTGGGGACTGTATCTTCAAAACTGTACGAGTGGCGGCGATTTGAAATTTTCCCTGTCAAAGTCAATGGGAAAAAAGGGGTCGTCGGGGGGTCGCCACAGGGGCGGGGTGGGTGGGATCGCTTATTAAAGCACAAGCAACGTACTTTGCTATAAGAGGAATAAGTGTGGAAAGTTTGGCGCTTGCACCCCTAAAACTGTAGGAGGAGTAGCGTTTAGAAAATGGGGTTCGCCAATAATAATAATAATTTTAACTAGAGGGTGTCGTTTCTGAAGAAACCACGGGATGTTGGCTATGAAACGCTATAGGTGTCTTGCCCAGTCGCCCCCGGTGCCTAGAGAGTACACAAAGTCGGTAGAATCCGGATTAAAACTGTGAAATTTAAAGCCAATCCAATTTTACCATTGAAATCCATTCAAACAAACTGGCTATTTTTGGCTCCGCCCACTTTTAAAAATTTGCATCCCAGTCACCCCTTCACCAAATGGACCAAGTTTGAGCACTCTTACATTAACAGTGTAAGATTGACAGGAATTTAAATATTCCCATTGAATAGCGTTTGGTAAAATGTGATTGGCTGTCTTAAGCTCCGCCCAGTTTTCTGAATTTTAACCCCAGTTACCTAGTCATGGTCAGTGCCAAGTTTGGGGCCTCCGGTTTTAAAACTGTGAGAACGGCGGTAATACAAAATTTTACATTAAAGTCAAGAGGTGAAAACTGATTGGCTGTTTTTGGCTCCACCCACTTTTCCTAAATTTTGACCGCAGTCACCCAGTGAGTAATTGAGTCAAGTTTGGTACACCTAGCATTTAAACTGTGATAATAGCAGCAGTTTATCATTTTTCTTTAAGGTCAATGGCTGAAATCTGATTGGTTGTTGTTGCCCCGCCCCTTTTTTTCCTAATTATGAACCACAGTCACTCAGTGACTAACATTTCAAAGTTTGTGAATGCTGTCATTTAATGTGTAAAAATGGCAGCATTTTTATTTTTTTCTATTGAAAATCAATGAATGAAATTCGATTGGTTGTTGGTGGCTCTGCCCACTTTTTCTAAACTTGAAGTGGAAACCCCCAGCGACCACATTTGTGATATTCAAGGTCCCTGACATCAATACTGAGAGAATGACAGCCTTCTTAATTGTTCCCATTAAAATCAATCAAAAAAATCTGATTGGCTGTCTTAAGCTCCGCCCAGTTTTCTGAATTTTAACCCCAGTTACCTAGTCATGGTCAGTGCCAAGTTTGGGGCTTCTGGTTTTAAAACTGTGAGAACGGCAGTAATCAAAAATTTTACATTGAAGTCAATAGGTGAAAACTGATTGGCTGTTTTTGGCTCCACCCACTTTTCCCAAATTTTGACCGCAGTCACCCAGTGAGTAATTGAGCCACGTTTGGTACACCTAGCATTTAAACCGTGATAATAGCAGCAGTTTATCATTTTTCATTAAGGTCAATGGCTGAAATCGGATTGGCTGTTGTTGCCCCGCCCCTTTTTTTCCTAATTGCAAACCACAGTCACTCGGTGACTAACATTCCAAAGTTTGGGAATGCTGTCATTTAATGTGTAAAAATGACAGCATTTTTATTTTTTTCTATTGAAAATCAATGAATGAAATTTGATTGGTTGTTGGTGGCTCCGCCCACTTTTTCTAAACTTGAAGTGGAAACCCCCAGCGACCACATTTGTGATATTCAAGGTCCCTGACATCAGTACTGAGAGAATGGCAGCCTTCTTAATTGTTCCCATTAAAATCAATCAAAAAAATCTGATTGGTTGGTTTTGGCTCCACCCACTTTTCTTAATTTTAATCCCAGTCCCTCAGTGACCAACTGTGCCAAGTTTGAGGACCCTGCCATTAACCGTCTAAGAGCGGCAGCAGTTTAACATTTTCCTATTTATTTGAATGGCTGAAATTTGATTGGCTGTTGTAGACTCCGCCCACTTTAGGTAAATTTTAGCCGAGTCACCCAGTGACCCACGGTGCCAAGTTTGGGAGAGCTCTAGCTTTAATACTGTGAGAATTACAGCTGTTTACATTTTCTCATTGAAGTCAATAGGGAAAATCTGATTGGTTGTTTGCGGCTCCGCCCACTTTTTTGGGTCCCCAAAATAGGACAGAATTTTTCAGTTTCAGCCCATGACTAAATGAGCCAAGTTTGGTGAGTGTAACTTCAAAGCTGTACAAGTGGCAAAAGTTTCAAGTTTTCCAATGAAAGTCTATGGGGAAAAAAGGGGTCGTCGGGGGGTCGCCACAGGGGCACGGAGGTTGGGATCGCTTAACAAAGCACAAGCAACCTATTCGAGTATGAGTCGAACAAGTGTGCAAAGTTTCATAATTGTACTCCTAAAACTCTGGGAGGAGTAGCGTTTAGAAAATTGCTCAATTTTCATTGGGCGTTGGTAGCTCCGCCCACTTTGGGGTGCCCCCCCTAAAATACTTATTTTTATTCGGGGTGACATCAACTATATGTGGTCCGAGTTTGGGGACTGTATCTTCAAAACTGTACAAGTGGCAGCGATTTGAAATTTTTCACTGTCAATCTCAATGGGAAAAAAGGGGTCGTCGGGGGGTCGCCACAGGGGCGGGGTGGGTCCCCAAAATAGGACAGAATTTTTCAGCTTCACCTCATGACTAAATGACCCAAGTTTGGTGAGTGTAACTTCAAAGCTGTACAAGTGGCAAAAGTTTCAAGTTTTCCAATGAAAGTCTATGGGGAAAAATGGGGTCGTCGGGGGGTCGCCACAGGGGCACGGAGGGTGGGATCGCTTAACAAAGCACAAGCAACCTATTCGGGTATGAGCCGAACAAGTGTGCAAAGTATCATAATTGTACTCCTAAACCTCTGGGAGGAGTAGCGTATAGAAAATTGCTAAATTTTCATTGGGCGTTGGTAGCTCCGCCCACTTTGGGGTGCCCCCCCAAAATACTTATTTTTATTCGGGGTGACATCAACAATATGTGGTCCGAGTTTGGGGACTGTATCTTCAAAACTGTACGAGTGGCGGCGATTTGAAATTTTTCCCTGTCAAAGTCAATGGGAAAAAAGGGGTCGTCGGGGGTCGCCACAGGGGCGGGGTGGGTGGGATCGCTTATTAAAGCACAAGCAACGTACTTTGCTATAAGAGGAATAAGTGTGGAAAGTTTGGCGCTTGCACCCCTAAAACTGTAGGAGGAGTAGCGTTTAGAAAATGGGGTTCGCCAATAATAATAAGAAGAAGAAGAACGAGCTGAACTCGAAGAACAGTATGTTGGCTATTTCATAGCCAACATAATAATAAGAAGAAGAACGAGCTGAACTCGAAGAACAGTATGTTGGCTATTTCATAGCCAACATAATAATAATAAGAAGAACGAGCTGAACTCGAAGAACAGTATGTTGGCTATTTCATAGCCAACATAATAAGAACGAGCTGAACTAGTAGATCAAGATGTTGGCTTTTTCAAAGCCAACATAATAAGAACGAGCTGAACTAGTAGATCAAGATGTTGGCTTTTTCAAAGCCAACATAATAATAAGAACGAGCTGAACTAGTAGATCAAGATGTTGGCTTTTTCAAAGCCAACATAATAATAAGAACGAGCTGAACTAGTAGATCAAGATGTTGGCTTTTTCAAAGCCAACATAATAAGAACGAGCTGAACTAGTAAATCAAGATGTTGGCTTTTTCAAAGCCAACATAATAAACCTCTCTAGCTGACAATCTCCTACTCACATCTCCCCTTCTAATCACTGATCGAGGTTTATCTATAATCTGGGTGCTTTAGGTGCTCCAAAATCCTTACCCCTACTGGGCAGGTGGTCTGCCGCACATATTGGGCCCCACAGTGACAATTTGCTAGATATATAACCCCCTTCGATAGGCAGTTGAAGTAATAGGGAATTTTATATTTTATATCTAAGTATGTACTATTTAATTCTTTAGAGATACGTAATCATAGGCACATTTCAAAAACAAACTGTTACAAATATTTAAACCTTAAAAGAGGATATGACGTGAGGACAAATCTTACTCAAAATGTTAACCTTATGGGTACTGTTTAACACATAAAACACACACACACACACACACATATATATATATATATATATATATATATATATATATATATATATATATATATCATTAAATAAGTATTTAAATCATAAATAATGAATTATAAACATAGCTGCTATTAAAGCAAATTATATCCAAAAATATATACTGTAACTACAAAAAATATACAGTGTAAAAATGAAATAAAATAGAAAACTTTACAGGGTATCAAAATATCAGTTTAAACAGGCAACTAAGTTTATATTCACAATTATTTTGAACATCCGACTCAAAATTACACAATAAATTAATCCAATTCAAAAAATAGCACAGAGTTCATTCCAACTTGAAAAGAATTGGTTGTGATTGATTAGACCAATTTATTTCATTTTAGCACCCTTTTTATATATCTGCCTAACTGCCAGTTGATCCAGAGGAAGGCAAAAACCCCATCTGAAGCCTCTCCAATTTGCCTCAGAGGGGGAAAAATGCCTTTCTGACTCCAAAATGGCAATCGGACTAGTCCCTGGATCAACTTGTACTATGAGCTATCTCCCACTTGCTAAAAAGCCATCCAACCCCTTCTTAAAGCTATAATGTATCCGCCTGTACAACTGATTCATGGGAGAGAATTCCACATCTTCACAGCTCTCACTGTAAAAAACCCCTTCCGAATATTTAGGCGGAAACCTCTTTTCTTCTAATCGGAAGGGGTGACCTCGCGTCAGCTGGAAAGACCTACTGGTAAATAAAGCATTAGAGAGATTATTATATGATCCCCTTATATATTTATACAAAGTTATCACATCACCCCTTAAGCGCCTCTTCTCCAGCGTGAACATCCCCAATTTGGCCAGTCTTTCCTCATAGCTAAGATTTTCCATACCTTTCACCAGCGTAGTTGCCCTTCTCTGTACCCTCTCTAATACAATAATGTCCTGTTTGAGTGATGGAGACCAAAACTGTATGGCATAGTCTAGATGGGGCCTATACAGTGCTCTATACAGTGGAAGAATGACCCCCTCCTCCCGTGACTCTATGTCCCTTTTAATACAGCTCAATACTTTATTTCCCCTTGATGCTGCTGACTGGCATTGCTTGCTACAGCCAAGTTTATCATCTACAAGGACTCCAAGGTCTTTTTCCATAATGGATTTGCCTAGTGATGTACCATTAAGGGTATAAGTGGCTTGGATATTTTTACATCCCAGGAGCATGACTTTACATTTATCAACATTGAATCTCATTTGCCACTTAGCTGCCATGTTGCAAGGATGCCACATCCTGGATGGAATTAATTGGGCTGGATAGTTTTGTGTCATCTGCAAACACTGATACATTACTTACAACACCCACCCCTAAGTCATTAATGAACAAGTTAAATAAAAGTGGACCTAATACCGAGCCCTGGGGGACCCCACTAAGAACCTTACTCCAAGTAGAGAAGGTACCATTAACAACAACCCTCTGTACCCGATCCTGTAGCCAGTTTCCTATCCATGTGCAAACGACTTCATTAAGCCCAACCTTAGTTTAGAAAGCAGTCGTTTGTGGGGCACAGTATCAAATGCTTTCGCAAAATCCAAATAGATCACATCTACTGCCCCCCCCCGTCCAGCATCTTACTTACCTCATCATAAAAAGAAATCAAATTTGTCTGACATGACCTATCCTTCATACTGCCATGCTGATTGCTGCTCATAATGCCATTCACTAGGACAAAATTTTGAATGTGATCCATTAACAAGCCTTCAAATAATTTGCCAACCACAGATGTCAAGCATACTGGCCTATAATTGCCAGGCTGAGATTGTAATCCCTTTTTAAATATTGGAATAACATCATCTTTTCTCCAATCCATAGGCACCATACCAGATGAAAGTGAATCTGAGAAAAACAGAAATAGGGGCTGGTCTAAAACTGAACTAAGCTCTCTTAGAACCCAGGGGTGTATGTCATCAGGCCCTGGAGCCTTTTTTACATTAATTTTTATTAAAGCTTTATGAATCATATCCTGAGTCAGCCACTGACTAGATTGAGCTGAGCCATTAGTGCAGCTATAAAGTGAGCCTGGGAACTCAGACTCCTCTATTGTATACACTGAAGAAAAGAACTGATTTAACACATTTGCCTTTTCTGTATCTGTTACAACCATACTGGTACCATTATTTAATGGAGCAACACTCACAACCTGCATCTTCTTACTATAAATATATTTAAAAAACTTTTTAGGGTTAGTTTTCACCTCGCATTTCATCGCAATTAACTCTTAATTTCCTTTCTTTGCCTTCCGGATTGCTGATTTACGACATTTATTACAGTGTTTATATTCATTAAATGTAGCTTCTGTCCCAACAGATTTGTAGTTTTTTTTAAAAAAAAACTTTTATTTATTACCAGCACAGAATTGTACAGTGAAATGACTTTCAGACAAAATAAACATGACCACATTGTTCTGGACATTTTAACATTACAGATTTGTAGTTTTTAAATGCCTTTCTCTTCTTTCCTATTAACTTCTTTACTTCTGTATTAAGCCACATAGGATGATTCTTAGAGCTTCTACATTTACTTCTTAAGGGAATAAATTGAGAACAGTAATGATTTAATATAATTTTAAATGACAACCATTTCTGTTCCGTGTTTTTAGCTGAAAACTTAATTTTTCAAAATTCATGGTTTTTGTTGCCCCAGTATATATTTGTTTTTTGCACCAGACATTAAATGATATAACATTATGGTCACTATTACCCAGGGGTTCAATGACTTGCACATTTGCTATAAGTTCTGGGTCGTTCGAGATCACTAAATCCAGAATAGCATTTTTTCTGGTAGGCTCCTCAACAACCTGTGCCATAAAATTGTCATGCAACAAGTTTATAAATTTGTTCCCATTAACTGATCTGGCAGTACTGTTGCTCCAGTCAATATCTGGGTAATTAAAATCTCCCATTATCATTACTTTACCCAAACTAGCAGCCTTTTCTATTTGCATGAGGAGCTTCGCCTCCTCCTCCTCACTTACATTAGGGGGTCGTTAGTATACGCCTACAATTAATTTACTAGACTCTTTACAATTGGTGAAGAACTCCACCCATAATACTTCTGCCCCTCATTTTCTAACATAACCTCCTCCTTTATATAAGCTTTTAAATCCTGCCTAACAAATAGACATACCCCTCCTCCTTTTCTATTGCCTCTGTCCCTCCGAACCAAAGTATAGCCACTGATATTTACTGCCCAGTCATGCGACTCATTCAGCCATGTTCGGCCACACCAATCACATCATATTTCCAGCACCAGCACCTCCAGCTCTCCCATTTTACCAGTCAGACTCCTTGCATTTGCAAATATACATTAAATACTGGTACCATATTGAACATATGACGTGTGGTCCTCCCTATCCTTAACAGTATCCCCAGCCAAATCTCCTTCCCCATTTTCCCTTTCTTTGCCCACTATCTCATCTAACCTGTCTTTCACTGAATCTTTTACTGAATCCTCCCCCCCCACACCTAGTTTAAAATCTCCTCCAACCCTCAAGCCATCTTCTCTCCCAAAACAGCTGCACCATCATCATTAAGGTGCAGCCTATCCCTTGCAAAGAGCCTGTAGCCAACTGAGAAATCAGCCCAGTTCTCCAAAAACCCAAAACCCTCCTCCCTACACCAATCTCTCAGCCACGCATTAATCTCCCTACGCTCCCGCTGTCTCCTTAGCGTTGCTCATGGCTCAGGTAATATCTCTGAGAAAATGACCTTGGATGTCCTCGCCCTTAACTTAACACCTAGTTTTTTAAAATCATTCTTGATCTTGATATTTTGATACCCTGTAAAGTTTTCTATTTTATATCATTTTTACACTGTATATTTTTTGGATATAATTTGCTTTAATAGCAGCTGTGTTTATAATTCATTATTTATGATTTAAATATTCATTTAATAAGATATATATATATATATATATATATAATATATATATATATATATATATATATATATATATATATATATATATATATATATATATATATATATCAATTGAAGATGGACCAGCACTCCGTTTTCTTTGTCAAAAGTGTTTATTCAATACACTGTGCATCCAACGTTTCGGCCCGCATTGGGGCCTTTATCAAGGATAAAGTGTGTGTGGCTTAGTGCCCAATATTTATACCCACAATTCCCTCATTAGCAGCGTCATGATGACCTCATTACAACACTCAATTAACAATTCAACACATATGATGAGTGGTTAATCACAATAAAAAAGGTGTACCTTCGTACTTGTGTCAATAGGTGTCAGCAAAATACTGTGCATTTAATCTGTGCTCATATTCCATTGAAGTGAGTTAAAAACTGTTACAAATCAATCTCCTTGTTTCCAAGGCCGATGGATACACAAATACAGCACCTGTAAATCGAGATAAGCCTTATCTTAGTCAATTGCAACATATTGTCAATTGTGACATATAATCACATAAGGGAAACGACATTTATTACAATTACTCCAACCCTCTTTTATATGTCTCAATGCTCTTAAAACTTGAATTTTCAGGTGCTGGAATAGGGGAAGGTGTTATAGCATTTAAGTTAGGAAACAACCCAGGGACTGTTGACCGTTTAACCCCCTAGGTGCCACGCATCCCAATTCATATATCCAATATGCTTCCCTCTTTAGGAGCATATTATCATAATCTCCCCCTCTTGCTCTCTTGGAGATCTGCTCTATGGGCATGCATCTAAACGCTGCCGGGCTGTGCTTAGCCTCGGCCCAGTGTTTAGCCACCGGCTGCTGCGAGATGTCCTGTCTCTTGCCTTTATCCTTTTTACACTTATCTGGATCTAATGCAGCTCTTATACTGGACCTATGCATTGCCATCCTCTCTTTCAACTGCCTAGTCGTCTTTCCACAATAAACAAGCCCACAGGGACATTTCACAATAAAGAGAGGATGCCAATGCATAGGTCCAGTATAAGAGCTGCATTAGATCAAGAGAGCAAGAGGGGGAGATTATGATAATATGCTCCTAAAGAGGGAAGCATATTGGATATATGAATTGGGATGCGTGGCACCTAGGGGGTTAAACGGTCAACAGTCCCTGGGTTGTTTCCTAACTTAAATGCTATAACACCTTCCCCTATTCCAGCACCTGAAAATTCAAGTTTTAAGAGCATTGAGACATATAAAAGAGGGTTGGAGTAATTGTAATAAATGTCGTTTCCCTTATGTGATTATATGTCACAATTGACAATATGTTGCAATTGACTAAGATAAGGCTTATCTCGATTTACAGGTGCTGTATTTGTGTATCCATCGGCCTTGGAAACAAGGAGATTGATTTGTAACAGTTTTTAACTCACTTCAATGGAATATGAGCACAGATTAAATGCACAGTATTTTGCTGACACCTATTGACACAAGTACGAAGGTACACCTTTTTTATTGTGATTAACCACTCATCATATGTGTTGAATTGTTAATTGAGTGTTGTAATGAGGTCATCATGACGCTGCTAATGAGGGAATTGTGGGTATAAATATTGGGCACTAAGCCACACACACTTTATCCTTGATAAAGGCCCCAATGCGGGCCGAAACGTTGGATGCACAGTGTATTGAATAAACACTTTTGACAAAGAAAACGGAGTGCTGGTCCATCTTCAATTGATACATATCTTTTTGACCGAGCACCCGGCAAGGAACTACAGAGGACAGAGTGCAGGTGTCTCACATTGAACTATATATATATATATATATATAGTGAAAAAGGATTGCGGCACTCACAGGGTTTTAGTGAAAATACAAAAAAATGTTTTATTACTAAGCTTCAACTTTCGATCCCCCACAGGGATCTTCGTCAGGAGCAAAATTGTTTTCCCTGTGGGGGATCGAAACGTTGGAAAGTACACATTCTACCGAATCTAAAGTGGGTACCCATGCCTTTGTGCTCCAAACTACTGAGTCGCAAGGCTTTCCCAAAAATAGAAGCATTGGTCCAGGGCCCACCGGAACAAGGGGACCACCACTATTCATCTGGTTTTGATAGAAGCATCCCACAGAGGTCCCTCATTTTAATCAATTGGGAGAGCTCTACAATGTCACGTTGTTTGCCTTGTTGTTTTGCCTTGTCTTGTTATAGACACATTTATCTACCCCTAATTCTTCTGCTCATAGGTGGCTCAGAGAGTATATTAGAAGGGTGAATACATCAAACACATGAATACTGAAAATGCAAGGGTTAAATAGGACCCTTCTTGTTAAGCTTACAATCTGAAACACGGTTGTTTTAATAAATGGGCAAAAGGGGCATTTGTCTGTCATTTTTCTTGTAGTGCCCCACATTTTTCTTTATATGTTCTCATGGCTGTTGGCCCAGGATGACACCGACAGGAGATCAACTCTGCTTCAGCAATCATAGGGCATTTCCTTATTGGCTGCCTTATTATATTGAAGATTATCCACATTAAGGTAGCTCTATCAGAAATTTCTTGGGGCAGCGGGAGACCTCTAATGAGATATGTGCTGTGTGCCCACTGGTACCTTAGAGCAGCCCAGATCTAAGAGGTCCATTGTACCATGTAAAAAGAATTTACAAACTTCATAAGTGAAAAAGGAGACTCAATAAACTCAATAGCTAATGCCAACCCCTTCCCAGGCCGGTATTCATTTTATAAATAAATGGTGCCTGGGAAAGGTACGTAAGATCATAGTCCAGCACTATGCTGCTTAGTCAGGCCAAGCTGGTTGGTTAACTCACCACCGTACTGCATGCACAAGCAGTGGCATCGGCACGGCACAGCGCGCAGTTTGTATTTTCAAATCAGAGACAAAGGCCTGCAACAGGGGTAGCCAGATGGACAAAGTATGTGCCCAGCATCCCCCGACTTACCTTTGCACCCTGGACACATGCCTCTTCTGCCTACCCCTAGTTCCTGCCCTGTGCTTAGGAAATAACATATTGACTTGATGAAGGAGGTGAGCAGAGGAGGGAGCAAACTGTCATTAACTTGGGCTTTTCAAACAATATATATGTGCTAAGAAATCTGAATGTCTTCCTTCCCTAAATGCTCTTATCAGGGTGGCAGAAATAATTATATATCTGAGTAACAAAGAAACATTGTTTCAGTTTGCTAAAATATTTAGTACAGTATATGTCTGACTTATTTATGGATGAGAGCAAACACAACCTGCTACAATGTTACCAGATCAGCTGGAAAAATAGGGACACTTCTAATGAATGGAAGTAGCTGTGCTAGGCTGATAGCATACTCATTACATAGGAATGAAATCACTTGCAACCCTACGAGCTGGATTTTCTCTTGGTCTCCCTTATTTTGAACATGATCTCAGCATAGAAGGTAGATGTGACTGTGCATGTATTGTGCTATTAACAATGTACTGAATAGAGCACAAAGCCAAATGTTATTAGTTTCTGCCCTTGGGGTCTTGTAGGATCAGTAGGACCACATGTATCCAAAAATGTCCTAGGTTATTTGAAGCAGCTGCAAATTAGGGACATAGGGATGTTTATATGGAGATCAGCAGTGAATATGTTACAACTCCGTCAGCAACATGCCAGCAGATTTTAAAATTCCATCAGTAGTCTTTATGACCACTGGTGTCTGCAGCTGTAGGTAGGAGTTGTATAGAAAATCCCAATCATAACCCAAAAAAACTTAACGTGTGATCTTTGAGCACAGCAGCTCCTACAACTATGCAAATGCCAGGATGAAGTGTTACCGCCAGGTGCAACCTTTAACCATTCCATCCATTGAGCTGTAATTTCCATTAGGATACTGAGAGTTTTGATTTAATAACAGCTTAACAGTAACAAAACAGAATATTGGGGACATCAGCCTTAGTGTAGGGACCACAGCTGGAACATCTTGCAATCTTTTCATCCAAGGGGGACTTGATCCATGCCACTAATGTTGCCCTAACCCACAGACTGCCACTGCACATTTCAGGTGCCCACCAACACTAAGTTTGCTCAACCCATCAGTTCTATGGTATTGGGAATTTTCCTTATATGCCAATGAACCAGTCCAACCCTGTATTTTTTGCATTTCAATATATGAACTTTTTTTTATCAATGAGGCTCCCATAGACTACATTTTTATATAATAATTCAAATTTTGAAAAATGATTTCCTTTTTCTTAATCATAATGAACCAGTACCTTGTACTTCCCAACTAATGTATAATTAACCCTTAACAAAGGCAAAAGGAATTTATTTAATGTTTAAATCCATTTTTGGTAGACATAAGGTATGAAGATCCAAATTGAAGAAATTGCAAGGCTTTTAAACTGCCTACAAATGCAGTGTTTGCCCAATCTGTACACATATAATGTAAGCATTGCTAGTACTCTTTTTAGTGATATGACATTTAGGCCCTTTAAGATGTACGGTATTTTTTCCTTCTGCATCACATACCTTTTCAGCATCAGAAGGGTTAAGAAGGTACATTGAAACCTGCAATGGGATGCCTCTCTTGCCCAATCAGGGCCTCCCCTGCTATATAACCCGAGGGGCAATGAGAACAGGCATTGTCCTGCTCTTATGATCTTTGAAATTAGAAGATTTGTCAACGCTAAAGCAAGATAAGCTGAGCTGTTATTAGATGCCCTGTTATTTCCAACGGGGGAAACAAACCCTTTATTATCTGGTCCAGAGGATGTTGAGAGGATGGCATTACTCATGCATGGTTACCAAGTCAGTCTGGCTTTTTCCCAACGGTGCCTCCAGCTTGCTAACAAGTCATAAAAGCAACGGATTAGTCCCTGGATCAACTTGTACTATGAGCTATTTCCCATAACCCTGTATTCCCTAACTATCTAATGTATCAGCCTGACAACTGATTCAGGGAGAGAATTCCACATCTTCACAGCTCTCACTGCAAAAAAACCCTTCCGAACCTCTTTTTTTCTAATCGGCATGGATGACATTGAGTCAGCTGGGAAGACCAACTGGTAAATAAAACTTTAGAGAGATTATATGATCCCCTTATATATTTATAGATAGTTATCATATCACCCCTTAAGCGCCTCTTTTTGGCTAGTCTTTCGTTATAGCTAAGATTTTCCATATCTTTTATCAGCTAGTTGCCCTTTTTTGTACCCTCTCTAATACAATAATGTCCTGTTTGAGCACTGGAGACCAAAACTGTACGGCATATTCTAGATGGGGCCCTTACCAGCTCTCTATATAGTGGATCAAGAGATCCAAAATGCTTACCTCTGTGGTGGTTGTGAGCAAATTACCACTTGGAGGCTCGAGTTAAAGCACTAGAGCAACAAATTGCAACACTACGGTCAATTGACAATCTTGAAAGGAGTCTTTTGCTCACTGAGCAGGACAGGGTCAGATAGTTTGGGGGGAACAGAACAGCAGCAGGATGTTGAGGCAGCTAGCTGGGTGACAGTTAGAAAATCTAAGGTGTGCAAAAGGAAAATGGAGGCTGATCCGGAGCTTATACATCGCAACAAATTTGCCAGATTGTGTGAAGATGATGGGAGTATGAACTCAGGATTGGCAATTCTAGATGGGGCTGATCTCTCTAACAGCCAGGAGACCAGTTTCTCTAGTAGTGGTGGGGAGGAGAGTAGAGTCAGGCCTAAGCAGATTGTGGTTGTAGGGGACTCAATTATTAGAAAAGTGGATAGGGTAATTTGTCGTCAGGATCGCTACAACTGAACAGTTTGCTGTCTACCTGGTGCCAGGGTTCAGCATGTGGTTGATGGGATAGACAAATTATTGGGTGGGGCTGGGCATGACCCAGCTGTCTTAGTGCATATCGGTACTAATGACAAAATAAATGGTAGATGGAAGACCTTAAAGAGTGATTTCAGGGATCTAGGCTCTAAGATCAATGAAAGGTCTTCCAATGTCATCTTTTCTGAAATTTTGCCCGTGCCACGTGCAAGTTTAGGAAAACAGTGGGAGTTTAGGGAGCTAAATGCGTGGCTCAAGTCTTGGTGTAGGAAGGAAGGGTTTGGGTTCCTAGAGTACTGGGCTGATTTTTCCTTGGGGTACAACCTATACAGTCGTGATGGTTTGCACCTCAATCGAAGGGGGTCCACAGTGCTAGGGGAAAGAATGGCTAAGAGGTTGGAGGAGTGTTTAAACTAGGCAAGGGGGGGTGGGTGAGATAAAGAATTATGGGGAAGCTAGGGTAGATGGGGCAGTGGGGTTAGTAAGGGGTCATGGGGGAGGAGTGAGGGGGGCATACAGTTTACCAGCTAAGGAGGTCCCTCTGTTACAAGGAAAACAGAATAATACTAACTTAACACATAATTCTCCACTAAGTATTGCAAATTTCAAAAGTAAAAGTAGTAACCTACGCTGTATGCTGGCAAATGCACAGAGTTCGTCAGGTAAAATGGGAGACCTAGAATTAATTTCATGCTCTAAAAATTATGATATAATTGGTATCACTGAGACCTGGTGGGATGAAACATGTGACTGGATTGTGAATTTAAATGGTTACCCCTTTTTAGGAGGGACAGAGGGAATAAAAAGGGTGGAGGAGTGTGTTTGTATGTAAAGCCTGAATTAAAGCCATGCGCTAAAGAAATAACAATAGCTGGCACTGGTGAGGGTGTAAAATCACTCTGGGTAGAGATTTTATCTGGGCAAAAGGTAACAAAAAGAATTATCATTGGTGTATGCTATAAACCACCTCGTATAAGTGTCGAGTATGAAGCCCAGCTACTCTTGCAGATACAAGCTGCTTCATAGCTGGGTCAAGTTGTTGCTATGGGTGACTTCAATTATCCAGACATTGACTGGGGTAATGGGGTTGCTAAGACAGAAAAAGCTAGTAGGTTTGTAAATATGCTGAGTGACAACTTTTTATTCCTACCTACTGGGAATAACTCTCTTTTGGACCTTGTAATAACAAATACTGAACTCATTTCTAACATTTGTGTGGGTGAGCATTTAGGGAATAGTGATCATAACATGGTCTCCTTTGAGATTCTGTTGCAGAAGCAATAGGGACTAACTAAAACACTAAATTTCAGACGTGCAAACGGTATAAGGGCATCTCTGCAACATATTAAGTGGGAAATGCTTTTCACAGGGTTAAACACAGAACAAAAATGGGAAGTCTTTAAAATGCTGCTTAATAAATATACTTGTCAGTATATTCCACTTGTAAGCAAGGAACGTCGTTGCAAAGCAAAACCTTCTTGGTTCAATAGAAGCGTTGGTGTTGAGGTGGGTAAGAAAAGACGTGCTTTTAAGGCTTTCAAGTTAGCTGGGACAGCCAAATCATTTATAAGGTACAAGGAGGCCAATAAATCATGCAAAGAAGCTATAAGGCAAGCTCAAATTGCTATAGAAAAGGATATTGCAGCAAGCAGTAAAAAAATCCAAAATTATTTTTTAAATATGTTAATAGTAAAAAAATGAACAGGAAGGGGTGGGAGCCTTACTATCAGAGGGGGGTCAGCTGGTTGATGAAAAAAAATAAATAAAAGCGCAGTTTCTGAACTCATATTTTTCATCTGTCTACACAAATGCGGAACCAGTAAGTGAAGGTTTCCTTCTTAATAGTCCCAATTCTAGTAATACAACTAATGATGCATGGTTCACACATGAAGAAATTCAAAAGAGACTAGAACTTGTTAAGATTAACAAATGTCCGGGGCCAGATGGTATCCCAGGGTAATTAGCGAATTTAGCTCTGTGATTGCCAAACCTCTTTATTTAATTTTTCAGGATTCATTGAGATCTGGCATAGTGCCGAGAGACTGGCGAATTGCTAATGTGGTGCCTCTATTCAAAAAAGGATCCCGTTCTCAGCCTCAAAACTATAGGCCAGTTAGTCTGACATCAGTGGTAGGAAAGCTTTTCGAAGGGTTAATAAAGGATAAGATACTGGACTTCATAGCAAATCATAATACTATGAGTTTGTGCCAGCATGGTTTTATGCGTAATAGATCTTGCCAGACTAACTTAATTTCTTTTTATGAGAAGGTAAGTAGAGACCTCGATTCTGGGATTGCAGTGGATGTGATTTACTTAGACTTTGCTAAAGCATTTGATACAGTGCCACACAAAAGGTTACTGGTTAAATTAAGGAATATTGGCCTGGAACATAGTATTTGTACCTGGATAGAGAATTGGCTAAAATATAGACTACAAAGAGTGGCGGTAAATGGAACATTTTCTAATTGGACCAGTGTTGTTAGTGGAGTACCGCAGGGCTCTGTACTAGGTCCCTTGCTTTTCAACTTGTTTATTAATGACCTGGAAGTGGGCATTGAAAGTACTGTTTTTATTTTTGCAGATGATACTAAATGGTTCCATGCAGGATGCTGACCATGAGCTAGCATTTCTTTTTTAACCTGATGTAAATCAATAAAGGATGATCTTTTAAGCGATAATCTACCTGAGCGATCTTTTTGACTTTGGAGTGCACTGCAACGACTTGGATGTGTATTATGAAAACGTCTCCCTTAGCGACAGACTCGGGCGGCAGCACCCGGGTCACCTCGTGGAGAGGGTAAGCTGATCCTTATATTTATCTATGAGTGCAAATAACCGTTGGAAATAACGTGTGAAGGATTGTGTAATAAAAGCAGGGCTCTGGGCAGGTGCACCCGAGCCAATTACTACCAACGGTGAGCGGACTTTAACCGCTACATAATTGGAAAACTGGGCAGCAAACTGGAAAATGAGGTTCAATGTTGATAAATGCAAGGTTATGCACTTTGGCAAAAATAATAGTTATACACTAAATGGCAGTGTGTTGGGAGTTTCCTTAAATGAGAAGGATCTAGGGGTCTTTATAGATAACAAGTTGTCTAATTCTGGGCAGTGTCATTCTGTGGCTACTAAAGCAAATAAAGTTCTGTCTTGCATAAAAAAGGGCATTAACTCAAGGGATGAAAACATAATTATGCCTCTTTATAGGTCCCTGGTAAGGCCTCATCTGGAGTATGCAGTGCAGTTTTGGACTCCAGTCCTTAAGAGGGATATAAATGAGCTGGAGAGAGTGCAGAGACGTGCAACTAAATTGGTTAGAGGGATGGAAGACTTAAATTATGAGGGTAGACTGTCAAGGTTGGGGTTGTTTTCTCTGGAAAAAAGGCGCTTGTGAGGGGACATGATTACACTTTACAAGTACGTTAGAGGACATTATAGACAAATAGCAGGGGACCTTTCTACACATAAAGTGGATCACTGTACCAGAGGCCACCCCTTTAGTCTAGAAAAAAAAGAACTTTCATTTGAAGCAACGTAGGGGGTTCTTCACAGTCAGGACAGTGAGGTTGTGGAATGCACTGCCAGGTGATGTTGTGATGGCTGATTCAGTTAATGCCTTTAAGAATGGCTTGGATGGTTTTTTGGACGGACATAATATCAAAGGCTATTGTGATGCTAAGCTCTATAGTTAGTATAGGTATATAGAATTTAATTAAAAGTAGAGAGGGGTGTGTGTATGGATGCTGGGTTTTCATTTGGAGGTGTTGAACTTGATGGACTTTGTCTTTTTTCAACCCAATTTAACTATGTAACTATGGAAGAATAACCCCCTCCTCCCCAAATCTATGCCCCTTTTAATACAACTCAAGACCTTATTTGTCTTTGATGCTGCTGACGGGCATTGCTTGGCATACAGCCAAGTTTATTATCTACAAGTCAGTGTCGGACTGGCCCACTGGGATACCAGGAAAACTCACGGTGGGCCCAGGTGTCAGGGGGACCATGCTGCTAAAGATTTGGACTATTTCATGGCCATTTCCTATTTTTTTTAGAACAAAGATGCTAAATAGATGGAATAATAGATTACAGTATGTAAAGTATACAGGTTGAGTGAGATAATAGAACTGAGAGTGCGCCCCTGGTCTAAGGTTTTTGGGTGGGCCCCTGGTGTCCCAGTCCAACACTGCTACAAGTACTCCAAGGTCCTTTTCCATTATGGATCTGCCTAGTGCAGTCCCATTAACGGTATAAGTGGCTGGAATATTTTTACATCCCAGGTGCATGACTTTACATTTATCAACATTGAATCTCATCTGCCACTTAGCTGCCCAAATTGCCAGTTTGTCAAGATCCTGTTGCAAAGATGCCACATCCTGGATGGAATTAATTGGGCTGGATAGTTTTCAGTCATCTTCAAATATTGATACATTACTTACAATACCCTCCCCTAAGTAAAAAAAACAATTAAAATAAAAGTGGACCCAATACCGAGCCCTGAGGGAACTCACTAAGAACCTTACTCCAAGTAGAAAATGTACCATTAACAGCCACCCTCTGTACTTGACCCTGTAGCCAGTTCCCTATCCATGTGCAAACAACTCCATTAAACCCAACAGACCTTAGTTTAGAAAGTAGTTGTTTGTAGGGCATGGTATTAAACACTTTGACAGCACTCTGGCGTGCGATTCATAGGGGGAGGGCTCGATAGGGGGGCCTGGGGGCTCATCCTGTACCAGGGCCAGCCGGTGAGTAGTTTTAGCAGACTTCTTGCATTTGCAAACATACATTTAATATTGGTACCATATTGCATATTTGACAGGAAGTCCTCACTGTACTTACAGTACCCAAACCATATCTCCTCCCAATTTCCCCTTCCTTTGTCCACTACCTCATCTAACCTGTCTTTCTTTACTGAACCCTCCCCCCACACCTAGTTTAAAATCTCCTCCAACCCTCTAACCATCTTTTCCCCCAAAACAGCTGAGCGATCATCATTAAGGTGCAGCCCTTCACTGGCAAAGAGCCTGTAGCCAACTGAGAAAACTTATTGAGGTTTTAAACCAAAGAGCACAAAGCCTGGTCAGATTAACAAATCTCCCTTAATTAGCAGGCAGAAAAAGTTATCCTACTGCACAAAAAATGTGCAAAGCATTATGGCAACTGGTATTTTGGATGGAAATACACCATATATATTCCATACAGCCCATGTGCTCAGGGCCAGAGCAGTAACCTAACACGCCACATTCAGCCAGCCAAGTGTATGTTCATACTGAAATCAATCCGGTTCCATGTATCAGAAGTGTGGAAGCAAAAGACAGAATTGTCCCAGGGGCCCCTTGGTTTTTAAAATGGTAATTTTCTATTTAGGATGGTAATTTTCACATACTACTAAAAAATTAAGTTAATATGAAAATGGTTTATTTACATGAAGCAGGGTTTTACATATGGGTTGTTTTATGCAATATATTTTTATAGCAACGTACATTGCCATTGCCCTATCATTCGTGGCTCAATGTTACATGTGTGCAGAAGCTTGAACCAAAATTCTTTCCCCTCCTCTTCTTTTCAAAAGAAGAATATCAGAATGACCTTAGACACACTGATTAAAGCCATTATTGTGGCTGCCAGGCCCGGACTGGTAATCTGTGGGTTCTGGCAAATGCCAGAGGGGCTGCTGTACTGCACCATAGAAAGTTACCATATAGTGGGCTGGTAGGAGGCTGTTTGGGTCTCTGTGTACTTGGAATGACAGGGTCTATTTTGACTCCCAGTCCAGGCCTGGTGGCTGCCCATTTTTTTCATGCCTGTAGCCGCTGGCCGGAGGCAAATCAGTTTGTTAGAAGCAAAGCCCTATGTTTGTTTCCAGGAGGGGTGAGTGGAGTCTCGACGTTAAACCCCAAATGCAGTTTTAATGACATTTTCTCCCGAGTTGCAGGAATGCCTTCTAGTGAGTAACTCTTCAGGAAATAACTTCAGACTTTAAAGGACTATGAATTAAACCCTTCTTGTCGGTAATGATTCCATCATAAATCATGCCAGTGGTGCACTTCATTAACTGAAAGGAAAAAATATTCAGTGCTCTAGAACAGATAGGACACACTTAATTACGCATTCCTTTATGATTTTACCTGTATCTTAACCATTTCCTGTGCACAGATGGCCTGTGTGGCCATAACGGACTCATTAAGCAGCCAGGAAGTTAACAAGGCTTTGGACAATTTTTTTTGAGTTCTTGCCGACATTAGCAGCCCAGTGATAACGATCCAGGGACAAAGAGCATCATATACAAGGAAACTGACTTTAGAGATGAATCTGAAGCATATGGCATGCTCTACACACGTTAATATTAATTCCTTTTAAATGGGGAGTCCCTGACTCCATCTAAAAAAAAAAAACAAATGATCTGTAAGGCTAAAATGTATTGTTATTACTACTTTTTATGATTCATATTTTTAGTTAGGCCCTCCCCTATTCATATTCTAGTCTCTGGGTCCTAGCAACCAGATTGCTGACATTGCAAACTGGAGAACTGCTGAATAAAAAGCTAAATAACTCAAAAACCACAAATAGAAAATGAAAGCCAATTTCAACTTGTCTTAGAATATCACTCTTCATCATACTGAAAGTTTATTTAATTGGTCTTCATTTGATATCTTATAGTCTTCTAATTATTTGGCTTCCCATGCTACATGGTTCCAGCTTTTAAATGGGTGTCACTGACTCCAGCATACTAAAAGTTAACTGAAAGATGGATAACTCCTTTAAGGTACAGATTTACCCGTTTAGCTTGTAGTCTATGCAGCCACAAGATATTCATTGTATGCCATTTACTACTAGCCATATATTCAAAGTCGGGCTGCTTGTCTATAATTGGATACCCTTTCCCACTGACCAAAGTCCACGATTTGCTCCTGCCGGGTGAAAGCTTCACCTGATCAGGTACCTGTCACAGCAGGTAACAAAAGTGGCTTGTGTGATCCTGGCCCCTAACAGCATGATCTTGGGAGTGGGGCCTGTTTCCCTGTCTGTAAACAGATGAACTAAAGAAAAGTGAATTGTTTGCTAATCAGCAAAATCATTGACTGATTAATTGAGAGAAGTATCAGGCAGCGAGCCATGGAGGAGATGCATGTTGGACTGAGGCCACAGCCTAATTACAAAAAAGACTTCTGTGCAATGTATGATGTCGGCTAATGTTCTGAATATTCCTGCTAACTGGAGTAAGTATATTACATATCCACACTATAGTAGTAAGATGACAAAGGCACCTAGGAGGGTGTGACAGGGACACAAAGTGCACAGAATGAAAGGCCATACTATTGTTACTGCTGCTTAGAAAAACATAATAGTATGTTAAACAGTTATATAAAAAGAGAACAAACATTTACCCCATTTGTCCAAGGCACAGCAGAATGGAGAATCACCTTTTGGTCAATGGAAGGATTTGTTGGTTCAAGCCCCATCCCCTCGGAGGTCCAAACCTTAGCTCAGTGCGCTCCATGATTTTTACAATTATAGGAGAATAGAGTATCCACTACACATAGTTACAAATATATATAAGGTAGTAATTGACATTCCCTCCAAAACTCACCCTACATGGCTTCCAAGCTGGACTTTCATCTGTTTCTAAGAGAGTAAACAGATGAACTCCCCAAATGTAACCCTAATTAGCCCTCTGCCACTGCTCCCACCCCCACTGTTCGGGAGTCACCGATGTAGAGGAACTATAAGCCCAGATCACATGCGCATCTTAGCTTTCAGTTAATTATGGGATTGCATGGAAAAATAATTCTTTCATACCAATTGCTTATCTTGCTGAAAAACAATTCATTAAGTAGCACCTAAAAAGGTAAGAATAGTAGTACACACTAGTGATGTGCAGGTCCACAAAAGGTCAACCCACACCTATTCCTAATCCACCTCTGTTTATCATCCTCACCCAACTGGTATTTGTATACACATGCCCACCCCTCTCTAATGTCATGAAAGGGGTGGAGCACACAGGCACAAATCTATAAATGGCAACATCTGGAGGAGGAAGCAGGGCATAGTGAGGTCACAGGTTAGCGTATAGTAAAGCCCAGCCTGAACCCACAAAAGTTTTGTGGATGTTGGCCTGAGCCTGCCTGATGTGCTAGTAAAACCACAGGCTTCAAACTGGCCTGCACATCACAAGTAAACACTAAGGGGAAGGTTTATTAAGGATCTAATTAAACATTTTATTTTTTTTTTTTACTCAGAAATTTTTTATTAGATTTACAAAAAGAAAACAAAATAAAATAATGCACAATTACATAGTGGACATTGCTGCACATAAAGCCACGTGAACATTGTATGCAATACAATATTAATAGCTTAAGTTATCACAAAACAGTCGCAAAACGAAGCAATGCCACAAAAATCTCCAAGTATTGAAGAATAGAAAAAAATAAAACAGATAGAAAGAGGAATAGGAAAGAAAGAAAGAGTTCAGAGAATAGGGTCCCCCACACATGTAACAATAAACACAGTGATGTACACAGAATATCTTTCAAAGATCCACTATGTATACAATGCTATAAAAGGAGCTGTTCGGTTGCCACATAGCCAATCCACGGGGCCCAAGTTTCCGAAAATCCGTCCAAGGTTCCCTGATCACGAGCTGAAAGCTGTTCCATGATATAGATAGCCTGTATTTTCCGCAAGGTCTGTTGCCATGCTATGACTGGGGACAACCAACTAATAGCCAAACTCCATTTAGCAGCCGAAAGGACATGCTTAGTTAACTGCCTGGACCGTTTCTTTAAAGCCGTGATTGGATAATTATGTAACAGTTCCCAGGGGTTCAGTGGAAATGAAACTGAAAACCTCTCTTGTAACAACAAATGTACTTTAATCCAGTGATCTTGTGCAATAGGGCAATCCCACCAAACATGAACCAAAGTACCAACGTTAGAACAACCCCTAAAACACAAAGGGGAGTGTACAGCAGAAATTTTGTGTTTCCTTTGTGGAGTCATGTACCATCTAGTAAGAAGTTTATAAGAGAGCTCCTTAGTCGCCACATTTTCAGAAACTCCTTTAGTGGATGCCCAAATCTTACACCAGCCATCCCCTTGTAACGGAACCAACAAATCACATTCCCATGCTGCACAATACGCGGGTTGTGAAGGAAGAGTAACCTCCAGCAATTGAGTATAAAGTAGAGAAATCATCCCTTTGGTCAGCGGACAATTATGACAAATGGTTTCAAATACCGTTAGATCCCTAGAAGCCATATTCTGTATCGTGGACTGCACAAAGTGCCGAACCTGGGTATAAGCATATCGATCTGCCTCCGTGAAATCATAAGTATACTGAAAAATCTGAAAAGATTTCATATTAGTCGTGCTCAAAAGGGATCCGATAGTGACCAGATGATGCTGTGTCCATTTTTCAAAAACTCGAGGTTGTAATCCAGGAGGAAATGAGGGGTTGCCCACTATTGTTTGCATAAGAGAACCAGGTTTGCAAAGTGAATAATGAAACTTACAAGAGTCCCAAATTTGTAGAGAATGACGAACAATCAAATTAGAATTCGGGTATAGAATTCGTGCCTTACGATCCGACCAAAGCAAATTAACTGTTGATACTGGATGACAATCCAACGATTCCATTTCGACCCAGACAGTCGAAGAGGGAGAGAGCTGCCATTTAACTAATTGCCCAATTTGCGCCGCCTTGTAATATAGCGAAATGTTCAGAACACCAAGTCCTCCATTACCGTGTTTCAGTTGCAACACAATAGTGGAGATCCTGGGAGTTTTGTAATGCCAGATATAGGCCGAAATTTGTTTCTGCAAACGTACAATGTCCTGAGTCCGAACAGCAATGGGAAGAACACGGAAATAATATAGCAATTTAGGGAGCCAAGACATTTTGATAGCACATATACGACCTAGCCATGAGATAGCATAGCGTTTCCAACACTCTAACAATTTCAATAAGCGTTTCATAAGAGGGCAATAATTAACCTGATACAATTGGGAATATTTCGGAGAAATCTGAATGCCCCATATACCTGAGAGCCACCGCTCTGGGCAACAAGTGAAAATTGAGTTGTATTAATTGAAGCATAGATCCAGCAATGTTAACCCCCATCATCTCCGACTTACGTGGGTTAACCGTCAAACCTGAATAACGTGAGAACCGGGTAAGTAATGCAAATAGGGTGGGTAAACTAGTCAGTGGCTTAGTTAAAGTCAATAATATATCGTCTGCATAAAGACTGATTGTATAATCCTTAGCCCCCTTCCATGTATAGCCGATAATCATAGGGTCATCCCGAATCATTTGGGCCAATGGCTCCATGGACAATGCGAACAACAGTGGCGACAATGGACACCCTTGTCGGGTACCATTGTTAATTGCAAACCTGTCAGATAAGTGACCTCTAACTTTAGTTCGAGCAATAGGGGTGGAATATAGGCCACGTATTGCAGTCAAAAATGCTCCCGTAATCCCAAAATTTTGTAGAACAGTAATCATATAGGACCATTGTAAGGAATCAAAAGCCTTTTGAATATCTAAACTAACTATCAACACTTGTTCCCCAGTTTGGTTCACCTGCTGTATGACATTAAGAATTCTCCGAATATTGTCCGCTGTGTTGCGCATGGGGATAAAACCAGTCTGGTCAGGATGGATCAACAGTGGCAAATATGCAGCTAATCTGGACGCCAATATTGAGGTAAATAACTTCAAATCAACGTTAATCATAGAAATAGGCCTATAATTAGCATAATGGTGACGATCAGTATGCGGTTTAGGAATAGGGGAAATAATCGCCTCCAAAAGCTCCGGAGGGAGAGAGGTGCCCTGAAGTATACTATTAAATGCAGCAAGTAGATGGGGAATAAGCAATTTCGAGAAATACTTATAAAATTTAGATGAATATCCATCCGGACCTGGAGCTTTATTATTCTTCAACCTACTAATTGCCATTTCCAATTACTCCTCCGATATGGGAGCATTCAGCTGCTCACGTTGAGACGGATCTAAAGATGGCAATTTCAGGGGAGCCAAATCTGCCAGACACTGTGCTTTATCCAAGGCAACTTCCTGATTATACAATTTAACATAATATTGTCGAAAAACATTCGAGATGTTGGTAGGATCAACAACTGAGTTACCAGCACTATCAATTATATTGGATATCGGAGGCCCATGATCATCTAATCGGAGCCGCCTAGCAAACTGAGTGGAAGCTTTATTAGAAAAGGCATAAAATTTATGTTTTGACCATTTTAAGCATTTTTCTGCCTCAGCAAGCTGTAAATCAGCAAGTTCCCGTTTCAATTTCTGTATATCCTGAAGAACAGTGGGAGACCGTTTCCAAGAAGGGTTTTTATAACATTGAGACAACTGAGTTGTTAACAGTTGACAGTGGGCCAATCTACGTTTTTTAGCTTGGGATCCTAACCGAATTAAATGGCCCCGCAAAAACGGTTTAAACGCTGCCCAAATCATAAGAGGGGAAACATCAGCTGTGCAGTTATGCAAAAAATATTCCTCAATATAATGATGTAAATCCGAAGTGATTTGGGAATTTAGCAGTAAAGATTCATTAAATGCCCAAACTTTAGCGTGTGACACGGAAGGGGCCAATTGGATTGTCAACGAACACACATTATGATCAGACCAACCTACCGGTTGTATGTCTCCCTCCTGAAAACAAGGGGCAAAATCAGAGTGCGCAAAAATGTAATCAAAATCAGAGTGTGCAAAAATGTAATCAATACGGGAAAATGAATCATGGGGTGCTGAAAAATATGTATAGCTAGATGAGGTCGGGTGCAGATATCGCCACGAATCTAGTAACAAATTTTGTTCTAGGAGGCGTCGCACTTGCTTAGAAATTTCACGAGAATATGGGGTTAAACTAGACCTATCTTTGGAAGCCTGCATCACTGTATTAAAGTCACCCGCTAATAGAATTTGCCCTTCAGCATGCTTCCCCAATAAACCCAGAAACTCCACCAGAAAAGGATTAGGAGACTCGGTGGGTGCATAGATATTAGCCATGGTAATCTTTTTCCCAGCAAACGTAGCGACTTATAATAATGGTCAATTGTTAAAGGAAAGCCTTTCCTAATAAAGATGCCTACGCCTCTGGTTTTAGAGTCAAAAGTGGTATAAATTGCCTGTGCATACTGTGTATCAAAAAAGTTAGGTGTTCGTCCAGTGGCAAAATGAATCTCCTGCAGCATAACAACATCAGCCCGCACCCTCCGATAATAGAGAAAGGCCGCTTTACGTTTGGCTGGCGAATTAAAGCCTTTAACATTATGAGAGACTAAGGTAATAGAAGCCATTATCATTACACAAACTGATACGCTCGGGCTAAAATGCTCGGCTGCACGGGACTCATCTCACCAACCACACCCAACACATCCATACATAAGCGAGGGACCCAAGACAGAGAAAGGGAAAAAAGAACAGCCAGAAAAAAAGAAAAGGACAAGAGAAAAAAATAGAAAAACAGAATTAACAAAACCCACAATTTGCCTTCAATAGTAGTACGTAGAAGCCACGATGTTAGTAATGAGCAGTGGGATAGTTGCTCAGTCCAGCCCAGAGCCAACCTGGGTGCCGACAACTGTCGGATACGGGGGTTTCCATGAGTGTCCACAATCGCGGAGCTCCATCCAAGGGGCAACCCCTCAACCCTAAGAAAAAAATGTAGCATGATAGAAAAGTTTGAACCAAAACTCACAAAACTTTTGCGACAACTGGTAGCCTATAGCAGATAGATCAGGGAGGTTCAGACTTGCAGGCCTTCTTCGGAGTTTGCCATTCAGGTTCGACGGTACTTGAAGTCGAAGCCATTGCCTCACGAGTAGCAGGGCGCCGGTCGAAATCGCCTTCCAGGCCAAGCTTCTTTGCAAACGGAATCAGATCTTCCGGGTCATGTAAGAGAAATGTTTTGTCCAAATGGGTAACAATCAACTTAAATGGAAATCCCCACTTGTAGCGAATTCCTTTCTCTCTCAATTGAGTGGTAAGACCCTTCAACGCTCGTCTTTTAGCAAGAGTGGAGGGCGCGAGATCCGAGAATATCTGTAAATCATGCTCCTTAAACGAGACCGAAGCCATATTGCGAGTGGCCTGTACAACGGCTTCCTTGCTGGTATAATAGTGCAAGCGAAGTACCACGTCTTTAGGGCGATCCGGGAACTCCCTGTTGCAGCCCAAGGCCCTGTGCGCCCGATCAAGCCTCCACTCCCCTTCACAAATAGTAGGTACAATCGACTGGAACAACTCCAGCAAGTACGCAGGTAGCTCTGCTGCAACAACACTATTGGGGATACCTCGGACCCGTAGATTCTGTCTGCGATCCCTGTTTTCCATATCCTCAATATGATGTTGTGCCATAGCAAAATCGTTTGCCAAACGCTCAAATTCGTCAAAATAATTAAACATTTTTATGTTCAAAACTGATAAATCTGATAATGGAATTTTCAAACTCGATACGAGTTTTTCAAAAAATTTTAATTCTATTTTCGAGATTTATCATACTCTGGCCCTTTAAGAATCGGACTATTCCCCACCTAAAACCTGAATTACTGTTTAAGTCAATGGAAGAGATCCAGGGATCAATTTGGAGATGTTTGCAGCCTTTCTGATATTCGAGTTTTCTTCGAAGAAAAAACTCGAATCGAGTTTGATCAAATTTAAATCGAAAATGATTCGAGTTTTCGGGTCGTTCAAATTCATTCTAGTTTAAGGGAGTTAAAAAAAACTCCCATAAATTCGAAATTGGACCCTTGATATGTGCCTCTAAGGGGCAGATTTATCAAAGGTAGAATTTCGAAGTAATGTGAATTTTTTTAAAGTAATGAATTCGAATAAACTCACAACCCGAATGGGAGGTTATTTATGGAAAACTTGAACGTCTAACATTCGATCAAATGGGAAAAAAAAACCTTGAATGTCAGGAAGGAAATTAACATCTCCAAATGGTTCAACAGACCTCTGCCATTGACTTCTACATGAACTCGGCAGGTTTTAGGTGGCGAATAGTCAAAATAAACCGGTTTCCAAGATTGAGGGTGTGATAAATCCCATTTAAATGTGCGTGGTGATTTTAAATTAGAATTTGTGAGTTTTGACCAAAAAAAATTAAAAAAATAAATTTTACCATTTAAACCTTAAAGGGATACTGTCATGTCAAAATGAACCAGTTAATAGTGCTGCTCCAGCAGAATTCTGCACTGAAATCCATTTCTCAAAAGAGCAAACAGATTTTTTTATATTCAATTTTGAAATCTGACATGGGGCTAGACATATTGTCAATTTCCCAGCTGCCCCAGGTCATGTGACTTGTGCTCTGATAAACTTCAATCACTCTTTACTGCTGTACTGCAAGTTGGAGTGATGTCACCCCCTCCCTTTTCCCCCCCAGCAGCCAAACAAAAGAATAATGGGAAGGTGACCAGATAACAGCTCCCTAACACAAGATAACAGCTGCCTGGTAGATCTAAGAACAACACTCAATTGTAAAAACCCATGTCCCACTGAGACACATTCAGTTACATTGAGAAGGAAAAACAGCAGCCTGCCAGAAAGCATTTCTCTCCTAAAGTGCAGGCACAAGTCACATGACCAGGGGCAGCTGGGAAATTGACAAAATGTCTAGCCCCATGTCAGATTTCAAAATTGAATATAAAAAAATCTGTTTGCTCTTTTGAGAAATGGATTTCAGTGCAGAATTCTGCTGGAGTAGCACTATTAACTGATGCGTTTTGAAAAAAACATGTTTTCTGATGACAGGATCCCTTTAATAAATCTGCCCCTAAAATATAGAGAGTAGAGCATAGTGGTATAGACTGAAAGATCTGCCCCTTCAGTAAGGTCACTGAAATGGAACAAGCTAAAAACTCTAATAAACAAACACTGGCTTCACTAAATGGTAAAATACAGACTGAGGCAGTTCTATAATTGTGGTCACTTTATTAAATTAGATATTAAATATAATTTTTTTAAACTTTCAACTACTAAACAGCACTTTGAATGCTCGTTCATTAAAAACACAATGTTTCTTCAGTATATTACAAAAATGAAAAAAAAAATAGCCTTGGAGGGGGGTGCTTGACATTATTTCTACAGTACTTCAGATATTTAATACAGAAATATAAAAGCAGTAAAGAAAAAGAAGGTATATATCTTCACAGCTGTTATGGTTTCAGCCAAAGCTGGTTATAAATGGACTGGAAATACTTCACAGCTGAGACAAACATGTACAATAGCACAAATACACAGGCAAGAAGAAACAGGGCTGAAATGTAGAGGAATTGAGCAAGCAAAAATATACACAACTGGGTTTAACTGTGCTTAAAGCTATTGCAACTGGTTAAAACATCTAAAATAACACAAAACAAAACACTTAAAAAAAAAAGCCTCATGTTGTAGTCGGCCATACTGGTCAAAGAATTATATTAGGAACTAAGTAACTAACTGAATGCTGGTAATAGGTCTACTGACAAGTAAATGGTCCATGACGCATATCCACTTCACGAGCACTCACATCAGTTCCAAAGATTGACCAGGAAATATCATCCCATTTATTCAATCAATAAAAAATGGGGGTTATCCTGCCTCTTTAGGGGCAGCTTCCTTTTCGACCTCAAATGTAATGGAACCAATGGTGTTGATTTACTTTCAGTAATTGCAATTAATGAAAATATATTTTTTAAACACTGAATTTAAGGTAGATACTTGGGGGCAGATTTATCAAAGGTTGAGGTGAATTTTCGAATGAAAAAAATTTGAATTTTGAGCTATTTTTTGTGTACTTCGACTAGAGAATAGTCCAAATTCGATTCGAATTTGAAAAAGTCGAATTTTTAAAGACAGTACATGATAATTTTCGATATTCTTTAGATTTTTTTCAAATTCGAATATCTAAAATTATCATGTACTGTCTCTTTAAAATTCGAATTCGACCATTCACCATCTAAAACCTGACGAATTGCTGTTTTAGCCTATGGGGGACCTCCTAGAACCCATTTGGAGTCAATTGGTGCACTTTGAAAAACCCACGTTTTTTGGGGAAAAACTTCTAATCAAATGTGCTATTCCTTAGATTCGTACGATTCAAATTCGGCAGAATAAGGACCTATTTGATTGTAAACGCACCCATTCAACCAAAAAAAAACTAATTACAGCAACTTAATTTCGGTTGGTCTTTTTAAATTCGAATTTCAAAGTTTTTTCAATTCGAAATTCGACCCTTTATAAATATGTGCCTTGATGTCCATCTGTTCATCATTTGAGTAGATAAGGAAATGCACAAAGCTTTCAAGTTAGATATATAAAAATAAAAAAAAACCATTCCAGCATAAATTGATTTTGACTAATTCATAAATTATTGTAAAAAAAAAAAATCCCCTACACAGCCAGAACATAAGGTATTTCCAAAGGGCAAAAAAATTACAGTGGAATATTCAGCCTATTTTTTTTTTTTTTTTACATCAATATTCTTATTTTTCTTTAATGAAGGTAGCCCCTATCGAAAAATACGAAGATATCACAAGTCACTGAGGAGTTTCACAGCCATAAAAAGGTACAAGGACTAGTCCTTTTATACAGGTCATGAGGTGGCTGTTAATATTCTCATATTTCACAACAGGGGTTACATTACTGGTTATACTACATAAAGGTCAGTGAGTCATGTGACACAAATTACAAAACCAAGTATATAACATACAAACTTTCTAACCTCCCCCGTGATCAGGAAATACAGATAACTTCATTAGGCAGAGGGGGGTTTTACCTGTGCAATGATCTAATTATTTACAACCTTCTCTTCCTCCTCACACAAAAAACAGGGTTTGGTGAAGTGATGTTACACGAGTAGGTACAGGTGTAGAGTTCCTGAACTTGTTGCTGAGCTTCATATGGACATAGGTGCCACTGGCTAGAAGGGCTGGCGACCCTCTGAGGGAAAGTGTCCAATGCAGAAAATCCAATTGAGCAGATTAGCAGAGAAAAAATGAGGATGCAGAAAAGAAGCATGTGGCATTTTAATCAACAGTTCACACACACACAAAAAACAGGAGACAAAAGACAATGCAAGTTTCTGAATTGTTTTGGGCAGGACAACTTAAAGGTATTCTGTCATGATTTTTATGATGTATTTTTTTTATTTCTAAATTACACTGTTTACACTGTTTACACTACTAATAATTCACTCTACAATATTATAGCAAATCATAATCATATGAGTAGGTAAGCAGGGACCTCGATTCTGGGATGGCAGTGGATGTGATTTACTTAGACTTTGCTATAGCATTTGATACAGTGCCACACAAAAGGTTACTGGTTAAATTAAGGAATGTTGGGCTGGAACATAGTATTTGTACCGGGATAGAGAACTGGTTAAAAGATGGACTACAAAGAGTGGCGGTAAATGGAACATTCTCTAATTGGACCAGCGTTGTTGGGTACCGCAGGGCTCTGTACTAGGTCCCTTGCTTTTCAACTTGTTTGTTAATGACCTGGAGGTGGGCATTGAAAGTACTGTTTCTATTTTAGCAGATGATACTAAATTGTGCAGAACTATAGTATCCAAGCAGGATGCTGCCACTTTGCGGAGTGATTTGTCTAAGTTGGAAAACTGGGCAGCAAACTGGAAAATGATGTTGATAAATGCAAGGTTATGCACTTTGGCAAAAATAATATACAGTAAATGCAAGTTATACAGTAAATGGCAGTGTGTTGAGAGTTTCCTTAAATAAGAAGGATCTAGGGTTTTTTGTAGATAAGTTGTCTAATTCTGGGCAGTGTCATAATATAATTATGTCTCTTTATAGGTCCCTGGTGAGGCCTCATGTGGAGGATGCAGTTTTGGACTCCAGTTCTTAAGAGGGATATAAATGAGCTGTAGAGAGTGCAGAGACATGCAACTAAACTGGTTAGAGGGATGGAAGACTTAAATTATGAGGGTAGACTGTCACGGTTGGGGTTGCTTTCTCTGGAAAAAAAGGTGCTTGCGAGGGGACATTATTAGAGGACATTATAGACAAATAGTAGGGGACCTTTTTACCCCTGAAGTGGATCACTGCACCAGAGGCCACCACTTTAGACTAGAAGAAAAGAAATTTCATTTGAAGCAACGTAGGTGGTTTATCACAGTCAGGACAGTGAGGTTGTGGAATGCACTCCCGGGTGATGTTGTGATGGCTGATTCAGTTAATGCCTTTAAGAATGGCTTGGATGATTTTTTTGGACAGACATATGGTTATATACAATTTATGTGTGAGAACTATGGTGGGGTGTATGTATGGATGCTGGGTTTTCATTTGGAGGGGTTGAAGTTGTGGACTTTGTCTTTATGATATCACTCCAACTTGCAGTACAGCAGTAAAGAGTGATTGAAGTTTATCAGACCACATGACTTGGGGCAGCTGGGAAAACTGACAATATGTCTAGCCCCATGTCAGATTTCAAAATTAAATATAAAAAAATGTTTATTTTGAGAAACAAATTTCAATGCAGAATGCTACTGGAGCAGCATTAACTGATTTTTCCCATGACAGTATCCCTTTAAAGGGGTGGTTCACCTTCATATTAACTTTTAGAATGTTATAGAATTGCCCGTTCTAAGCAACTATTCAAATGGTTTTAATTATTTATTTTTTAGTTTAATTATTTGCCTTCTTCTTTCAACTGGTTCCAGCTTTCAAATAGGGGTCACTGACCCCATCTAAAATAACAGATGCTCTGTAAGCCTACAGATATATTGTTATTGATTTTTATTACTCATTTTTCGATTTAGTTCCTCTCATATTCCAGTTTCTTATTCAAATGAATGCATGTTGCTAGGGTAATTTGGATCATAGCAACCAGATTGCTGAAATTGCAAACTGGAGAGCTGCTGAATAAAAAGCTAAGTAACTCAAAAACAATGAATAATAAAAAAATAAAAAACAATTGCAAATTGTTTCAGAATATCACTCTGTATATCATGAACAACCCCTTTAATCTACAATGAATGTTGGGAAGAGGAGGTACAGCCCTGCAGCTTGTGTCATCCTGCCTACTAGAGGAAGGTGGACATTAACCCTTATGTACCTGTGCTGCCTAAAGACCAAAGTGAAACATATTACCGAGCCCAGATAGGACATTTAGGAACTTATTGCAGTATATAACTAGTTTGGTAGTTTGACAATAATGGCCACCATATATAGGCCAATCAAACAAGGTACTGGACTGGGCTAGATAGATACCATAGGAGGGTCTGTACACAGTATGGCCACCTTTCTATTGCGCTGATCAATTAAGTCAACAGCTATAGTTCTCTTCTCTATCCTCATCGGCACATGCCAACATGGTGTATATCAGCAGATGGAATTTTCAGGTCTGCCCAATACCTTTAGTCCATAGATATTGGTAAGGATTATGAGGCGTTATTTTCCAGTCTATTCTGAAAAACAACAGCATAAAGTTGTTTGCCATTCATGAGCCTGAATATCGATTATCTAAGAAAAGAAGGCTGCATTTAAAAGGAATGGATGTAGTGCTTCCAGTATGTGTTCACTTTGGCCAATGTTTTTTTTTCTCATTCTAATGTGCCAATATCAGGTTGTTTGAGACAGCTCTCAGAGTTTTGCAGAAACCCCAGAAAACTAAAGAAAGGTCAACATGCTCATTTAAATCAGAACTACAACCATAAACCCAAAAATTACATCAGGTGATTTAAAGAAAGAAAATTAAACAACGTTTTGTTCATTTGTAAAAAAGATGTAAAAAAAACTTTTGTTACTGCACAAATGTTTTTCTCCAGATCCCATCAAGGGCTAAATAATAAGCACATTCAGTTTATTTATATCATTATGACAGGAATTATTAAGTTTTGGGGAACATTTGTACTATACAATGCTAGAAAAACTGCACAACAATTACTGGACTCTTCCCCATTATTTGAAAAAACTGTAAAATTCTGGCATCTACTCAACGTATATAGGGCTGCAATGCTGCTGCAGTAAAGCAAGACATTCAGCTCACTAGACTGCTGAAAAAAGCTTGAAGACATCATCATATATATGCAATTCTGGAAGTATTCCATTGCACAAGGAATTCAGATTTTTAAAGCAGTATTTAGATTACAATGGAGAGAGTCTCACAATATCAGTCCAAGTGAAGATACTGAGACCGCTAAGCAAAATGAACTGAGCTATGATACACTTTTACTGATACCTAGGATATAGGGAAACCAAATGAAAAGGCTTCTGTGAAAAAGTCCAGGTGACAATCAGATTTATGAGACAAGTTTACACAGTATGGTTATATATGAAATGTCATCATCTTTTTAAAAACCAGAATGAAGATCTTTGTATCAATGTGTATTATTCTGCAAACGTGTATATAGCCTATCACTTTTGGCAAGTTACCCCAGGAAAACCAGGAAAAAACAACCCCAATGTAGAATATGCCAAATTACACACATGGATTGAATTTCAGTTTGGAGAACTTACACTTAAGTTATACACACCACGTACTTTTTAAAGGGGTTGTTCACCTTTTAGTTAACTGTTAGTATGATGTAGAGAGTCATATTATGAGACATTTTGCCAATGGTTTTCCTTTTTTTTTTTTATTTGCGGCTTTTGAGTTATTTTGCTTTTTATTCAGCAGCTCTCTAGTTCGCAGTTCCAAAAGTAGCAATAACAATAAATTTGTAGCCTTACCTAGTTGAAAGCTGGAAAAAGTCAGAAGAAGAAGGCAAATAATTCAGAAACTATAAAAAGGAAAAAATGAAAGTGTACTTGCATGAATTCAACCCCACTGTTTCAGCTCTGCTCACATTGATTCTAACGTAGTGATGTGCCCTTCAAAAAGCAATTATGTGGGGTAACTGCAAGTGTTAATTAAAACATACACTCTACACACTACTACAGATGTAATGATACAGTGTTTGCAAAAATACATATTGTTACTTAGTGGTGATGTTTGTTTTGCTGTTATTGTGCAATAAGTGCAGCTAGAGTTGGACAGACCTGCCTGGATAGCACAGAATGTCTCGTCGAGCCCAAACTCCCACTGTAGGACCTGTCAGTCCAATCACTCATTTTATATTCACATATATTGTCATATCACACCAATACCATTTAGTAAGTTTTATCTAATGGCTGTTAAAGTGGGACCTGGATGTCCGGCCCCCTGGTGAGCCCCTTGGTGGCCAAGTGGCACAAAAAAGATTGCAGTAAATGGAAAAGTATTAAATTAAAAAAAACAAAAGACTATATTTATAAAGGCACAGGGAGAATGACAAAACTGTAAAAATCTAAAGATCCACATAAAGCAGACTGTCACATAACCACTGCTGATAAGCGGCAGCTTGACCCCACCCCAGCTATACTTCGAAGGAATTTTAAAAAGTAGAACGTTTTTTGGAATCCAGTAGGCGAAAGGGGTACTGTTAAAGCAGCAAAAAAAAAAAAAAAGTGCATGCGTCTTTAAAAGAACTGTGTATCTGTATTTCAAGAATGGATTGAAATAACTCTACAACAGGTAAGTCAGTAGTTATGAAGCAAAGGAATTCAAAAGCAGAGACAGCAAGGAAGGAAACACTGTCGTTAGTACGACTGCGTTCAATCCGTGAAAACTGTGCTGTCTGCTGCCTAAGAGGTAAAGCTTGCATAACTTATACACTACAGCAGTTTCCCTCTGACTGCTGCATCTGCTTTGTGCTGCCGATTGTGGGATATACATTAATAAAAACATCCAGAGTGTTGCTTCTGTGATGGAAAAAGAAAAGCAGCAATGTGTGTGCCGGTTCAAGCAGCCGATTTGATTACGGAAGGCTGTGTTTCCATTACTTTTCTTCTGCACGGAGGGGCAAGTCTTGCTATTTCTTGAGCATAAACAGAGGACTACAACAAACTTAAATACAATGTGAAGCTTACACAGAGTACAGTTTGGCATTAAAGGGAACAAACCAAACTTTTTTTTTTTAATACAGCCGAGTTATTGTAAGCCTTAGATTTCTACACATACAAAAATTTAAAAAAGCAGTTCCTATAAGGTTTTAGTGCAATATCACATTTTTTTCCCTTGAGAAGGTCCAGGACTTATAGTTGGTGTATTACGTGCATCTGATGACCTTGAATTCCACCTTGGTACATTCCTCTCATGTCAATTTGAGCAAAGTTAGTAGCAGCAGGGGATATTATAATATTTGGATTTCCTCTTATAGTTGGTGTATTACGTTACATCTGATGACCTTGAATTCCACCTTGGTACATTCCTCTCATGTCAATTTGAGCAAAGTTAGTAGCAGCAGGGGATATTATAATATTTGGATTTTTCTGTATCAGGCGACTCAGCGCTGCTGCTTGCTGATGAAAAACATTATGTTGCTGCTGCTGTTGCTGGTTGTACTGCTCCTGTAACCTGCGACTCATGAGTATTCGCTGCACACAGCTGATCAACTGCAAAAGAAGAGAAAACATGAACTAGTTGGGCAAAAACAATGACCAAAGACTCTGTAGCAAATAACCCTGAAAGAGAGATCCTTTCTGTGCCGGCTTCTCTTTGACGGTGTCATATTCTAGTCCCTTATTTAAATCAGTGCATAGTTGCTAGGGTAATTTGGACCCTAGCGACTAGATTGCTGAAACTGCAAACTAAAGTGCTGCTGATTAAAAAGCTAAATAACTCAAAAAATAAGTCATAAAAAAAGAAAACCAATTGCAAATTATCGCAAAAAATATTTACTTTACATCAAGCTAAAAGTTAACTGAAAGGTGAAGAACCCCTTTAAACAACCAAATTGCTCCATGAAACGAAGAAAACAAACTAACACGCCATGCAATGGTATCAGATATCCAAAGGGAAAGATGGCAGTAAATGCTCTGAAATCAATTAGTAAGGGGCACTGCACCAGATGGGAAAATCACTGAACTTATTTTTACTAATAAGCTGGCGTCCAGTGGACAATTACTATCCAAGCCCTCTGCACCAATGACTTATTCAAGATTTAATTTGTGTGCTGCATGTAGTGTGCTGCACTGTGGAAACAGGCTCATGCATTTGTCACAGTGACTTCATCTGCAGGGAGTTTCCCACTTAGGTGGGATTGGGATAATTGTACATAAAGGACCAGGAGATGCCAACCAACACAAAGTGGAAGCAAAACTTAGCAGTGGAGAACTTTAAAATGAAATGACGCTGGATTGGCCAGACCTGGGCAAAGGCCAGTACATTCTTTTTATTTATTTTTTTTTTTCAGTATGAATCAAAAAGGTCAAATAACAGAAAGATCCCCAAGTGCATCCTTACAGTGGTAACGGGTATGGACATAGTAAATAATCTGGTATATTAGACATATTCCCTCCCACAGGGTTATATGCCCTAAAGCATTCCTGGGAGAAAACATGTACTCTGCATATCAATACAATCCACTGTGCTCTGTCAAGGTGCAAGTCAGGTCGAGGTGGGAGTTAGTCAAACGGGGAATATGTAGCATGATTTTTCCAGAAGGAATGAATCAGCAAAGTAAAAAAGGGGTCAAAGAATGAGTGTTAACAAAAATAAGAAAGGAGAGGGAAGACAGGAACTTCACCATAAGGTTCCAAACTGTTTCTTGCAAATATCTTGGAGAAAGGGGCATTATGTTTGCATCACATACATAGTGTTACAGCCTAACAATCTTAGACTACAAATATTCTCAAAGTAGTGTCCCGAATTGAACGATTCAACCGTGGTCAATGTTGACTATCCTAATTGGTTTGTTTGGCAGAGGTGTCTCTCTTTTTCCTTTACGAAGTAGAGTCAAGGTATTGTAGCCAAGGGTGCCAGGTTGCCCAATGATTTAACATTGCCTTATGAGATTCTGCGTGTGTTTCCTCGAATTTGCGTATCTCCTCCATTTCCTTTGTCCACTTGGTCATCGTAGGCGAGATATCGCTTTTACATTTGTGGGGGATCAGAATTTTAGCTGCATTTAGTGTCAAGGACTTTTTGTACAAAGATACAGAGTCCATATTATGGTGTAAAAGAGTTGCAGCTGGATCATTAGTGATATCACGATGTAGTTTATTCGTGCATATTTCCAATATCTGAGTCCAAAATAGCCTGATGATTGGACAGTCCCAGAATATGTGTAGCATGGTGCCTACTTGTTCTTTGCATCTCCAGCATTTGTCTGTTGTTCCAGGGAACATAACATGTAGTTTTGAGGGGGTGTTGTACCAGAGGGAGAGTATTCCAGCAGCTTCTGGGACCAGTAAGTGATTTAGCCAGGATATTCTCCCAGTCTTGGTCGGATAGTGTGACATTCAGTATGTTCTCCCATTTTTTAAACCTTGTTAGCGGAGAGTGTTTAGCAGAGGCAGGACGATGGAGCATTTGGTAGATAGCAGAGATATTTCTGAGAGGTGGTGAAACATGGCAGCACAGTTTTTCAAAGTTAGTGTATAACGAGGCTCCGGCTGGTCGATTGAGCACTCTTCTTGTGAATCTAGTAATTTGCTGGTATTTAAACCTCTCAGTGGTTGGTAGTGTGAACTTATTCTGCACTTGCTCCCATGATGGCATGGTGCCTTTGGGGCAGATGTGGAATAGTTGTTTCACTTCTCCTTCTTGCCAGTTATTAAAATAGCCAGTTTGTAATCCTGGGGGAAAGTCCTTGTTGTCTATTAGCGGCAACAGAACGAGTACCATTGCGGTGTTTACAGAGTCCCATAGGCAATTTGTATCCATGCTGCGGAATTTGTACGATAGGTCCAATCGACTATCCAAAGTAAGGCACAGGCTAAGTGGTACAACTTAAAGTCCGGCAAACCAAATAGAAGAAGTCTATGGGAGGTTGAAGTGGGAGCATCTGGAAGACGTACAGAAGCTTTGGAAGTTTGTTAATTTTTAATAGTTTACTCTGCCAAACCAGGATAGGGATTTGTTAGACCACATTGTGCTATCTCTTTTAATTATATGTAGGATAGAAGAGTAGTTAATACATGCCCAGTTATTTATGTCCAGTGTAAGTGTAATGCCTAGATATATCAGTTCCTCTTTTTCCCATTTAAAGGGGAACTTGTCTCTTAGGGCTGTGACCATGGTATGTGGTAAACAGATATTCAAAGCACTAGACTTTTCATAGTTTATTTTAAAATCACTCAGGTAGCTATAGTGCTTAATCTCCTGTAGCAGGTTGGGCAGCGTGACTACGGGTTGTGTAAGAGTAAGTCGCCTGCGTAAGCACATATTTTGTGTGTCATTGCGCCGACCGTTACACCCTGTATATTTGCATGATTTTAGCTAGTGATAGTTCAAGGGTTAAAGCAAAGAGAAGTGGCGAGAGCGGGCAGCCTTGCCTTGTTCCATTTTGTAGTGAGATAGGGTCAGAAAGCGTGTTATTAATTTTAAGCTTAGCAATAGGGTTTTGATACAAAGACTTAATCCAAGTCAACATATGTGGGCCTATACCTATATACGATAAGCAGCTGAACATAAAATCCCATCTTACCCTGTCGAAAGCTTTCTCAGAACCAGTTGACAAGATGAACAGTGGAGTATTCTTACGCTGAGCTATTGTGACAAGATTGATGATTTTATTAAGATTGTCCCTTGTTTCTCGCCCTGGGAGAAAGCCTGCCTGGTCCAAATGAATGAGTTGGGATAGGCCTGGTTTGACACGAGAGGCCAGTATTGATTAAGGAAATCGGTCTGTAACTAGCCGGCTGGGAGGGACCCTTATCTTTTTTAAGTATTAAACTGATGTGGGCTTCTAAAGAAGGCGGGGACCAATGGTGTCCCTGGTGGATCATGTTATACGCTCTGCACATACCTGCGATCAAATGGGGTTGTAGAGTCTTAAAGAAGGACATGGAAAACCCGTCTGGGCCAGGACATTTACCTGAAGGAGAGTCTTTTATAGCCCATTCTATTTCCCCTATAGTTATGTCTTGTTCTAAGGTTTGAAGCCAATCAGGGTTTCCCTTAAGCATGCCTGAGGAAGTTTAATAGTCTCTGTAACTTTTGTTTGTGGGTGTAGCATTGTTGGTGGATTGTTGTTGGTTGAGATGCTTATAGAAGTCTGTCAGTGCTGCATGTATAAAAAACTTACTACTCAACTGCTGCAGTCTATACAGTCCTGTCAAAAAAGGGCCAAAATGCTGAAATATAGCCCCCAACTCCAAAGGGCACTCAAATCAAAAATTCAAAAATATATTCCCAGTCAATTCTCAAAGTTAAAAAATCACTTTTTATTTATCACAAATATTAAAAAGTAGGCATACAGACCGATTGATGCTCCGCCTTACGCGTTTCGCACCCACAGGCACTTATTCCGCGTAAGGCGGAGCATCAATTGGTCTGTATGCCTACTTTTTAATATTGACTGGGAATATATTTTTGAATTTTTGATTAGTGCTGCATGTATGCCTTTAGGTGATATGTGTATGTTGCCCTTCTTTTGCTTTAAGTGCCAACAGTTTGCCGCATTTATTTCCATGGTCATAATACAGTGTTTTAGTAGAAAAGTAGCTCTGTCTGTCTCTTTTTGTATCAGTAGTTTAAGTTCTTGTCTAGCCTTTGTTAAATCGGATAGTGTTTGTGCCGCTCTGGTAAGATTGTGGTGTTAGTCTAGTTGCTGTATTTTAAAAATAAGATTTTGTTTCTGTTTCTTTCTATCTATTTTGATTTTTCGCTCCTTGTTAAATTAGGATACCTCGGATAAAGCACTTATATGCTTCCAACTCAGGAATAGCAGAGCTAGAAGTATTGGCATTTGCCTGGAAATAATCTTTAGTGGAGGTCGAAATTATTTTAAGTACTTCTGGGTCTTTTAGTAAGCTATCATTTAATTTCCACGAGAATTGCTTGTGTCTTGTGGAGGGGGTGTGTAATTGTAGAATTACTGGAGAGTGATCCGACCAGGTAGTGGCATCTTTTAAATTATCCAGACTTTTATGAGAAAGGAAAATATAATTGATTCTGTTATGCATGTTTTGGCTATGTGAAAAATAGGTGTAATCTTTCCCTGTTGGGTTGTGAATTCTCCATAAGTCTATGACCTGGAGTCGTTGCAACTGGAGATTGATTTGCTTGATTTTCTTATAGGTTATGGAAGCAGTTCCTGAGGAGCAGTCAATTTTGGGGTCTAGAGGGGTATTGAGGTCCCCCCCCTAAAATCAACGTGCCTTCCGCCAACGCTTATAGTTGGGTACATATCTGTTCCATGACTTTATTTTGTTCATTATTCTGTAGATAGGTGGAAGCAAATGTGTATTTTCCCTTTGACAAATGTGTAGTTCCAATGTGTATCGTTTTTAATGTTTTCTAGTTCAAATTCTAGGGTGTTTGCAATTAGTATAGCCGTTCCCCTTACTTTTGTGGGCTGTGGTGCACTGTGGATTATGTTTGAGAATTGTTTGTCGTACCATTTCAGAATATGATCAGCCTTGTAATGTGTCTCCTGTATTAATGCAAAATGAATTTTTATAGCTTTAATTTCTTGCAATAAGAAGGTGAATAAGGTGAATTTAGGCCGTTTGCATTTATAGTGTCGATATTCAGTTCTTGGGTTTGTGGATGCGCCATAATGGGTGTTAAAGTCCCATCTACACCTGTAGATGAGGGTAAGGGGGAGGGGAAGAAAAAAAGAAGAAAAAAAAGAAAAAGGGGGGAAGGGGAAAGGTAAGAGAGAGCGGGAGGGAAAACTGAAGTGAGGAGATTGAGCTACAGCTCAAATTGTGGAAATAGCCACTAATAAGTCAATTCAACTTATTACTTAGAAAGTGATGTGGTATGAGGTATTACCTCTAGGAGGGGTTGGGAGATGTGAGAAAGTGTCATGTTGGTATCATGCCTTTGCTCTGCCACAAGTCTAGTTAAGGTGTGCGAAGCAGTGTTGGTCTGGCGCGGTCTGGGTTAGGGGCCTGTCTCATAGAGGGGGAGTGAAGATAGACCTAATATAAATTTCTATTGGGCTCTAGGGCTTATGTAACATCTATTATCCGGCCAAAACTGTCAGTGTGCCTGGATAATGTTGGGTGTTCTTTCAGCAGCGTCACGCCCGTGGCAGCTCCCCCAAGGCCACCCACCAAACAATAAACCAATCTGAATACAGATGACCTTGAAACAATTCTTAGGATGTTCTTATATATAACAAGAGGTAAACAAATCAAGCATTGAGAAATATCGTAACTACTATTCCTGATTAAGGCAAGCCTTAATATTTTGTAGGATATAATCAAGTAGCCCATAGTTGTTAAATCCATAAGCTGTCCCTTATGTATAAAAAGAGAAGGGCCTTAGCCTGAGGATAAAGGGTGCTGTGTTGGCAAACTTGGGAGGCAAAAAAGCGGAGTGTTCCCCCTAATTATCCTGGTGTGAGATTCTTTTAGCTCCTAGGTTAGGGTTGCCTCTTGCTAGGTGGAGTAGGCTTGACTGGGGAATAAGCAGGAAAGCGTTTCCTCCATTGCTTAGGCGGAGTGGAATCACCTCTGGGGTTTTGATTGGCAGAGGTGCCCAAGATTGGGTTGGCAAGCCCCTCTTCAGTTGTGCCCAAAACATAATTTCGCCATTCCTGTAAATCCAGTGGCCCGTTGTCTAGCTGTTCGCAAAATAGGGGACATCTGCCGGGTAGCATAGTACATATGTTTTCCCTCCTTTATGAGCCAGTAGAGGGGAATCCCCACTTGTATGAGATGCTTTGTTCCCTTAGCACAGTGGTTAGAGGTTTGAGCAGTCTGCATTGCATGACTGTAGAGGCAGATAGATCTTGGTAGATGTTAATGGAGAAGGAAAGGCTGGAGACACTTGGGGGTGCCAAACATTAGGCACCCCCAAGTGATTGTAGCGACTTACCAAAAACCCAGGGCTGGTGCTCCTATCAGGAGAAATCTGCACCGGCCCCGGGTTATAGGAGCGAGCACCACGGAGATATCTACTTCCGTCTTCGCACAGCTGCGCATTTCCCTGGACGGACGCATGCGCATTTGAAAGAAAAAGCCGACTTTAACCCTTTCACTGCCAGCCAATTTGGCCAAGTTGGAACTTCTATTGCCAGACCGTTTTTGAACATTTTTTGCTTTTCACTTTAGGGGACTTTCCTGGGGGGGTCTTTTAGTTTACCCATGAAAACAAGATATTGTTTTTTTCAGGACAACCTAAGCTTTCAAAATATGCTAGAATTTAGTTGTCATTCAAGTCCTGTAAAAAGATATGGGCTTCTAAGTGTATAAAAAAAACAAAAAAAAACAGTTTCACATGATACAAACGGATATATCAGAAGCATAATTTATTTTATGCATGAGAACATGGCAGATTTGGAAAGTTCTGTGTCTCCCGAACGAACCAATACCAAATATATATAATTTTATGGAGATTTCTCACTTCGATAGTTGAAAACTCCGAAGCAGTAAACTACCAAATTTCCAAAGCACCGCTCCACAAAACAGCATACATCTGATTTCATGGCCAAACATTCCACTAACAGTAGGTTTACCCTAAAAAACTACCCCTTATTGGAAAGAACAGATTCTAACGAGTTCAAAATGGGTAAATATATATTTGTACTCCAAACTACCAAGTTGCAATTCTTTCCTAAAGTTAGCAGTTTTTATAAAAATGTGTTACATTTTTGAAAAATTACCTCAAAGTGTCCAGTCTACAGCATTGTATCTCCCACATATCATTATATACCAAAATACAACACCCCAAATGAAAGCCCAGGGTCCGCTGAACAGTTTGATGCCCAATATGCATAGGTGCACCTAAGTATGTGGCATATAGGGGCCCCAGAACGAAGACACCCCATATGAGTTATCAGTTCTGGAATTCCAAATACTGCAAAATCCGCACATTTACATAATTTTTCAAGGGGCAAAAGCACAAAAATGTATGTTCACCCCAGAAAACCATATACTTTTGGAAAGTACACATTCCGACGAATCTAATATGGGTATGCACATCTTTCTACTCCAAAGTACCAAGCCGTAAAGCTTTCCTACATTTCGCAGTTTTTATGACATTACCGAAAATCAACTCGATATTGCAAATCTGAAGCATCGTATCTCACACATATCATTATATACCAAGATAAAATACCCTAAATATGAAAGCCCGGGGTCCGCTGAACAGTTTGATGCCCAATATGCATAGGTGCACCTAAATATGTGGAGTATAGGGGCCCCAGAACGAAAACATCCCATTCGAGTTATCAGTTCTGGAATTCCAAATACCAAGCCGTAAAGCTTTCCTACATTTTGCAGTTTTTATGACATTACCGAAAATCAACTCGATATTGCAAATCTGAAGCATCGTATCTCACACATATCATTATATACCAAGATAAAATACCCTAAATATGAAAGCCCGGGGTCCGCTGAACAGTTATGCCCAATATGCATAGGTGCACCTAAATATGTGGAGTATAGGGGCCCCAGAACGAAGACACCCCATACGAGTTATCAGTTCTGGAATTCCAGATACTGCAAAATAAGCACATTTACAGCATTTTTCAAGGGGCAAAAGTACAAAAATTTATGTTCACCCCAGAAAACCATATGTTTTTGGAAAGTACACATTCTGACGAATCTAAAATGGGTATGCGCGATTTTCTACTCCAAAGTACCAAGCCGCAAAGCTTTCCTACATTTCGCAATTTTTATGACATATACAAAAATCTCCTCAATACTCCAACTCTAAAGCATTGTATCTCCTACATATCATTATATACCAAGATAAAACTCCCTAAACATGAAAGTCTGGGGTACGCTGAACAGTTTGATACCCAATATGCATAGGTATCCCTAAGTATGTGGCGTATAGGGGCCCCAGAAAGAAGACACCCCATACGAGTTCTGTAATTCCAGATACTGCATAATCAGCACATATACAGCATTTTGCAACAGGCAAAGGTACAAAAAACTAGGTTCACCCCAGAAAACCATATATTTTTAGAAAGTACACCTTCTGCCGAATAAAAATTTGCTAAAACTGTCTTTGTACTCCAAACGTACATACTGCAAAGCAACGCTAAAGGCAGTGGTTTTTATGATATTTCTGAAAATCTCCTAAAAATATTGCAGTTGGTCGCATTTATCTCACCCAATTTCTTACATACAATTGGAAAACACCCTAAATATTGACACCAAGGGTCTACTGAACAGTTTGATGCCCAATATGCATAGATATACCAAAGCAGGTGGGCACGTGCGGACCCCAAATAAAAACAGTGCATAAGAATTTTCTCGGCCGTCAATTCGCCTCCTGTGAACATAGCACTCTGACTGCATATAATGTGCCGTAAGACCCCCTAACAGTACAAAGACCCCCCAAAACCATATATTTTTGGAAAGTACGCCTTGTGCCGAATAAAAATTTGCTAAAACTGTCTTTCTGCTCCAAATGTACATACTGCAAAGCAACGCTAAAGGCAGTGGTTTTTATGATATTTCTGAAAATCGCCTAAAAATATTGCAGTTGGTCGCATTTATCTCACCCAATTTCTTACATACAATTAGAAAACACCCTAAATATTGACGCCAAGGGTCTACTGAACAGTTTGATGCCCAATATGCATAAATATACCAAAGCAGGTGGGCACGTACGGACCCCAAATAAAAACAGTGCATAAGAATTTTCTCAGCTGTCAATTCGCCTTCTGTGAACATAGCACTCTGACTGCATATAATGTGCCGTAAGACCACCTAACAGTACAAAGACCCCCCAAAACCATATATTTTTGGAAAGTACACATTCTGACGAACACAGAGTTGCTAAAAATGTGTTTCTATCCCAAATTATCAAAGTGTAAATGAGGCTAAAAAATTACATAAGGAAAAACAATGCAAGCATAAAACTGCAATAAAAATCACAAAAAAGCAAATACAATTAGGAAAATCAACGAAATAACAAAATAACTGATCCGACAGCGTGGTTAGAGGTCAGAATGCTTGATCCAGTAGTCATGCTGTGAAATCTAAAGTTTTTAGGGAAATAACATAAGGGAAACTTAGAAAATGAACTAAAAAAAAAAACAAAAACCACTATAAGTGTGTGTTTGTGTATGCATGGATGTACAGCTCTAAAAAGTGTATAAATATTTGCATATATGTATTTGAGTATGTAAATATGTGCAAAAGTTTGAAAAATCAAAAAATCAAAAAAAAAAACTACTTTTACTAGTATGTGTACTGTGTATATGTAAATGCCTGTAAATACCTGTAAATAAGTAAAAAAAGGGGCACTTACCAAATCTAGATGAAGAGGAGTCCTTTTCAGTGCTTTTCAGTTGAGACACGCTGAGTCACTGCACCAGGAAGTGCGTGGGCGGAGCAGGAGTATGTGCTCTGCTGGTGCTTGCGACATGGAAGCTGCTGAATCTGTTGCTGCTGTTGCTGCGTCTCTCTGCGACCCTGGAGTGGAGGATCGCCGATCTTTTTCAGGTAAGCTCGTTGCCTAGGGGGTTCTGCTGCTAGCTTCTCCTCTCTGCACGCTGATTTTGCAGTGTGTGCAGAGAGAGAGCTGTTTTAGTAAAGAACGTAGCTCCTACGTTCTTGGCACTTAAAGCCTTTTTTCAAAAGAACGTAGGAGCTACGTTCTTGGCAGTTAAAGGGTTAAAGTTAAAGTTCGGTTTTTAGTTCTAATGCGCATGTGCAGCTGCGCGAAGACGGAAGTAGATCTCTCCATGGTGCTCGCTCCTATAACCCGGGGCCAGTGCAGATTTCTCCCGATAGGAGCACCGGCCCTGGGTTTTTGGTATGTCGCTACAATCACTTGGGGGTGCCTAACGTTTGGCACCCCCAAGTGTCTCCAGCCTTTCCTTCTCCTTTAATGACATTGTCCTCAAAATGTATGCTGTCAACACCACGTGCTTTTTGCAAAATTTGCTCCTTGATTTCAAAGCGCGCTAGGCAGCACAAGACAGCACAAGACATCTCTAGGCATATTGCCTCTCAGACTGCCCACTCTGTGTATTCGCTCAATCTCTATTTTGGGAGGTTCTTTAGAGTCCAGAATTTCAGTAAACAACTTACTGGCAAGCTCTCTTAGTTCCTCATTCGGGACATTCTCGGGGACCCCCCTGATGCGAATATTACACCGCCTGCTTCTATTTTCTAGATCCTCCATGTGGCGTCTCAGGTCTAGAATGGCCTGGTCATGTTTCTGTATGATCCTATTGTTACTTTCTGTGGCCGCCGCTGCTTGTGCTACCTTATCCTCTAGCTCCTCTAGTGTGTCGCGTACTGCTGTTATTTCTTGCTTGAGAACTGATGTTTCAGTCTGTATAGCTTGTTTAAGCTCTGTGTCCCAGGTTTGTAAATCATCTTTGCTGGGCAATTGGGCCACAAGCTTTAATATCCCCTCCAGGTTGCCGCTTACCTCCGAGTTGTGGTTCGGGCCTTCCTGCGGGTTATCAATCGAAAGTGTTGGTCTGCTTAACCAGAGAGTACCCGTTTTTAACACTACCATTTAAGGCAACTTAAATGCAATATTAGGGTGGTATACTGTTTTAAATATACAATGTATCAATTCAGAACTAGTTAAAGGGGACCCGTCACCCAAAAAACTTATTCCAAATCCTATTTTATCATGTTAGTCACACAAAATTAACTTTACTTACACTGTAAAAATTATTTGAATCTTGTTTTCTTCAGTCTTGGAATTCATAATTATAGCAAGCAGGCAGAAGCCATTTTGTGGACACTGTTATTAAGACAAGCCTAGCATCATCTCAAAATCTTGTTTGTGCACCAGAACGGGGGACCTGATGTCCATCCCCATGCACTGGTTACACAATTAAATAGTGAAGAGAACAGGGTGAGTGCAGTGACATCTAGTAAGCGCTAGTAATTTCCTGTCCCACCTCTATGCGTAAGGTTTTTGGCACTTTCTATAGATTGATATGTAAACAAGAAGCCACATAAGTTTAAATAGTTACCATTTGCTGCTTAGTCAGTACGTTGTTATAAAGGGCCTCACGTCTCTTTATTTCCAGTTCTTGGTTTGACTGCCTGCTTAGGGCAAGTGATTGAACAGAGGCGGTTGGATTTTCCTTCCACTGGCAATAACAAGATGATCAGTGGTTATCAAATCAATCAGAGGCACATTAGGGTGGTGGCGACTAATCTCCCCAAACGCTTTGCCACTGACAAGAATGCGAATCGCAGACAGGATGGAATACGTATAGCTTTCGGAATTTCAAAGTCACCCGAAGGTTCCTCGTGAGGCAACTTCTGAAAATTGAAGCGCCATCTTTGCCATCTCACTGGTGAGTCTTGCCGGTGGGAAGGCATTTGGGGAGATTAGTCTCCCGCAGTAGAGAAAACTTGTCGCTAGGCGACTAATCTCCCTGTCTGCCACCACCTTTATAAGGACATCATTTATATTGCACTGCTTACCACTGTCGAGATGATGTCTTCCAGGGCTTGAATCCTTGCAGATGCAATGTTATTTGTAGCTTCAACCACTTTCTCTCTGCCTTGTTTTATTAGATCCTATAGACAGAAAGCATCATTTCTAAAGATATAAGATAGATATAAGATAGTTACATAAGAAATTATTTTGGTTCAGGTTTGAATTTGCTCCTAATGATCATTTTGCAAAGATTTATGCATAGCCAAATGAACATATTTCCCTAAAAGGAACCATGCTTGCTATTACAGGATCTAGAAGTACCGGACATATTTTTAAAAACCTTATTGTAGGGTCTATCCACTGGGTTTTAAAGGTGTGACACATCAAAAGGGTTAATTATGCTCACTTAAATCAGTGGTATTTTCAGTTAATTATGTATTGCCCAAAACCTTTTGAGGACCAGAATCAAATGCAAATCTACTTTGCTAAGCCATTAGGAAGTCTGTGGCCAAACAGAACAGAGTATGGCTTATGCAAGCAGGAAACTGCACATTTAACATGTTTACAGAAACAAAGGAAGACCAACTAAAGTATTTCCTCCTCTATAAATATTATAATTTCACAAACTAAAACTTAAGTTAAGCAACTTTTGATATTGACCCGCAAGGTTGTTGTTACCTTTAACAGGCAACACCAGCACATGAAACATAAATATACCCACACTATGTCTTTTTTGATCTTATCTAAACGTGCATCCAGTTCTAGAGATGAACTATAATAATTCACCTTGTTTCACCTTGATGGTGAACAGTGTCCTTTACTCTTTATGACCCAGTAGTGCACAGATAGAAACAAGTTACTTAACTAAATGATATTGATTAGAAATACACTGTGCTACTACTGTTAAAGTTAAATACTAAATTAATGAGAGGTGAATAGCTTCACTACATGTGTACAGTTTTCAAAATGTCTTTCCTCGAATGCAAAGCCATAAAAGCACTGTCATTTAGCAGTTCAGTGTTTTCTAAGAAGTGGAATCAATGACATTTGGTTAAACGTACCTCAAGTTGCTGATTAGATAAGGTTTAACGGCATGTACGGAGATTGTGAGTTGATATTCACTTGAGCAATAATTGTTGCATTTCTGCTCACTTCAGAAAACTGACAGAAAAACCCATGTTCAGTTTGGAAACCACTTTTTAACATAATTTATATTAACTGCAAAGGTGTATATGAAAGCTAGCATACACAAGTACAACTGTCACTTTTTATGTCGGACACCAAATTATTTTTACCAAAAACAGATTAATCCTGATATGATTGCATATGTTTAAGCAGGTCTTTTAATGTCTTGACACGCACTAAAACATCTGGCTTTGAAGACTAGGCCAGACTTTTAAGCTGGACATAAATGAAATATCTGCTTGTTTGACCATGTTTGTACGATTCATCCATCAACGAAAATTACAATTTCAAAGGATATTGTCTAGTTGAAGCTCAAATCGGAAGAGGATGTGTAATATATGCTTTATACACATGTTCTAAAACATTAGATTTCATTGTACAGAATGTTCGCGAAGATGAGGCTCTTAAAAGTGGACCTGTCATCCAGACACTATAATCTGTATAATAAAAGTCCTTTTCAAATTAAACATGAAATCCAATTTCTATTTTTTATTAAAGCATTCATAGCTGTTGTAAGCTCCTTTAAAAATCTCAGCTGTCAATCAAATATTGTCTGTCCCTCCTCTATGCCAGTGGCATAGAGGCGGGGCAGACAATTACTTTCACTTTCCATTCAGCACTTCCTAGATGTCACTGCTCTCCACACATTCCCCCGTTCTCTTTACCATTTAATTGTGTAGCCAGGGCAAGGAAATGGACATCAGGTCCCCCATTCTGGTGCACAAACAAGATTCTGAGATGATACAAGGCTTGCCTTAATAAAACTGTCCACAAAATGTCTGCTTCCTGCTTGCTATAATTATGAATTCCCAGACTGAAGGAAACAAAATTCAAATAATTTATATAGTGTAATTAAAGTTCATTTTGCTTGACTAATGTGATAAAATAGAATTTGGAATATTTTTTTTGGGTGACGGGTACCCTTTAAGGAATCAAGGAAGAGGGTCTGCTCTTGCTATAATGCTCCTATCCTCCAAAAAGTCTGTGGGTTCTGGCAAATGCCAGAGGGGCTGCTGTAAGATGCCATAGAAAATAACTAATTAGTGGGCTGGTGGGGGCTGTTTGGGCCTCAATGTACTTGGAATGCCAGGACCTGTTTTGACTCCCAGTCCAGACCTGCACACAATCAAAATCTGTCCATCCTGACAATGGACAAATTTCATTGTTTAAAGATGAAACTTTTCAAACTTGCTGGATCAGTTTTCTAACTGATGTTGGAAGAAAGATCGCCAGATGTAGGTTTGTTTGATACACACCAACCTTACAATAATTTGATGAATTTGTCGGATCGCAATGATATTGCTCACTGGTAAAGAACAATTGTTATGTGTTTTGCCAACTTAATTTTGAGACATTGGGCTTACTACTGAACAACACAACAAGCTATTCAAGCTACTGACTGGTCTTTAATTATCGTTTGGACAATCACCCACACCCAGAATGCCCCTCTTAACCATTACAAAAGAAAGCTCTACCACCGTCTTCACAGTTTTGTAAAGTTTACAATAAACATAAAAACCCTTTGACTACTGTAAGGGCCTCTTCTTCCTTATGATCCAGAAGAGAGTCATGCTCATGATAGGTCACTTTCTGCTCCTTCATGATTTGTAGCAGCTCAGCCAGCACAGTGTCCTTAAGGAATGAAAGAACAGAACTTTGTGTTTTAGACCATTTGTAACCCAAACATGTTTCCCTAATATAAAAAAAGTGTAATATTTAAGTTATATAATTTAAAAGGGAATTAAAAGCTTTTCATTTAGATTTGAATCATTGCTCCCCCCTTTTTTTCTGTCAATCCTCACCCAAAGGCAGAACATGTAGATTTTATAAAAACTAGATATAGTCAGCAACAGAAATACATAAAAACAAACAAAAATAATATGCAGCTTAGAAAACACAAACCAATGTAACATTATAAGCTTCCTCACCTGCATTACACAATTCTATTTTGTGTGGGAGCACATAAGTTTAATATTACTATGTATTTAGACTATATAAGACTTATATAAATATAGAATATATATATATATATATATATATATATATATATATATATATATATATATATATAAAATGTATTTTTTTGTAAAGAGGCATGCTCGTTCTACTGTGAGGTTATCTAATATGCAAGTCAAGCTTCAGTTCACACTAGGTTTTCTGGCATTCTTTGTCTGTGGGAAAGATCTATGCTGGATAAGGTGTGTGATTGAAGAAAGGGGAGGAGGGGAAAAGGAGAGAGGAGCAAATTAGCTTTCAAGTAAAAAGAAATCATTATTTTTATTATAACATAACAGAAGGCATCTAGCCATTTGCAGTAGTGTTGCAGAATGATTTTTGTTCTTTGCAGATATGGGGGTCCGTTTACTAAAGTGCGTTAAAAATATTCGCACAATTTATAGATAGAATTTTCGCCAAATATGTTATCGCCAGTTTACTAACCTGCGGTAAATATAAATTTGCGAATTTTCTTGCGCAAGAATAATTGTTCGCCAGTTATCGCATTCGCTGAAAATAACGCTACGTACATATTAACGCCTGGTTTACTAAACAGCGAAATGTGCTATAGACAAAATTAACGCCAGAATATTCGCAAACTTTTACCGCCACCTATGTAGTGGCGTAAAAGTATTTTTTTCGCCAGAAAATTCTCAAGGGGCAGCAAATATCCCATAATAATGGGTTTTTTTACCTATAATTCAGGAGACAGATCTGTAGCTATTGCTGACAGGATGTTTTGGCTTCTGCTTCTATCTGTTGCAACAGCAGCAGTTTCAGCTCAGAGGTGTATTATTGGCAGCGGGCATCACAGTCCAAGGATTCGTCAGCCTCTATGCTTTTTTGGTTTCATTGTGATTGGCTACATTAAACTGTGCATTTCTATGAAGCAAAGAGATTGACTGGTATGATTTCTTGTTCATATGATTCTATTGGCAGAAGGGTTTATATGATGCATACATGTTTGATTGGTGTTACTCTGGTAATGTTGTTGGATGGTATAATCATCAGTCAATAAAGTTTATAAGTTTTGAAGATGCATTTCTGGCCATAAATGTCACAGTAAAAATTTGCCATAATAACCGCCATAAAACAAGACTATTTTATAGCATAAATATTCGCAAAAACTGAATTTTTCGCCAGAAAATTCGCAACTCGCTAAAATTACCGCTAACGTAAGCTGGTTCCTTAACGTAGTTACCGCAAGTGATCGCAATGACTTCTGAGCCCATCGCTGTTTAGTAAACTTAGTCGCTACGAATATTCTGGCGTAAAAATATTCTCAGCGATAACATGCGGAAACTTAAAGTCAGATTTACCGCACTTTAGTAAACGGACCCCATGGTATTCAGATGTTTTACACTGGACATTCATGTAAGCATTTAGTGTACGTCTTATGGAAAAATCCATTGATCAGAAGGTGTATGCAAGATGACTGTTTCTGGATAAAAAACCATGACCTGCTTGCTCTACAGGGGAAAGTATCATACTTTCAAACTGCAGGGGGGGGGCACTGGACTGGGGGAACTCGAGCAGCTTTGTTTGTTTCCCTGTAGAGATTCATATCTGCAGCAGTCAGAGCAAGTAAATGAAGGGGGAATTTCACTGCATACAATCAGGATTCTTATAAAAACTGTACAGATTTTTTTAATCGAAGTATATTGGGGATAGGTTTTTGGTTTTTTTTTAATAAAGAAAAAATGGTATTTTATTTTTGTCCCTAGACCCTCTTTAATGTTTCCAACTGCAGGGACAAAGATCATGGAGCCAGATTTAAACAAATAAACTGGGATTCTATTTAGAGGATTTTTTTGCTGCAGTCACTGGTTCTGCAGAGTTGGAGAAAGTATTTATTAAACAATACCACAACTGTACTATCCACAAAAAATTACATGACAACACAGGACCAGTCTTCATATTCTGATTATTAGTCTTGCTGTATCTGCTTCTATGGCAGATATTATTTGACTTGTGCTGTTGAGATAATTTATGACAATCCTTAAGCAGTAGCCCAGAACACACTGAGCATGTGCATGGTCTTGGTTTTGCAAAGATGTTTAAAGAAAAGATGGTGACCCCCCTGTTGCCAACATTGAATGCATAAATCATTTGTTTAATTAGGCTTGTGGTGCATTAAGCTCATGTTTATATTTAATATACAAAATACATGTTTAGCATTATTCTATTTTAGACTTTAGTTTCCCTTTAAGGATCTAAGTGCAATAGACTTGATGGGGGGCAGGGGGCTTTGTTTATACAAATAAAAGATGGCTAAATGCAGCAAAGAGGATAACCTGCAGTAATAAAAGTTTTGCTGAGCAAGTTTACATGTTATAAAGTGATAACTTACATGTTTAAAATTATTTAATTTTAAATATCATTGGTCAAAATTTGTCTAAATCCAACTGCAGGAAAACAGATTCTCAGGTCACAGCGAGCCAGGATACAGAAGTGAGCATGACTGTATGCATCTCTTACCTTAGGCAGCATGGGAGTCTCTCGTTTTTTCTTCTTTTCGGAATTAGCGTCTTCCAGCTGATCAGGCTCAAAGGTGTAAAATTCAGTCAGTTCATTCATTGTAAAGTGACGTTCTATTTGTTGTTGATCGACAACCCTAAATGACAGGGAATGTTTGGTGACCTGCATGTCATAGATCTTTTCTTCCATGGTGCCCTGTTAGGCATGAAACATTGTTGTGTGGTTTAATCATATTCATGGAAATGAATGTCAGTTTGGATACCTTCAGAATGCAAACATGAGACCAATATTCAAAGAAAAACTGTTTAGGACCGGAGGCAATCTAAAAGCATATGGCCAGGTAAATAAAAAGAAAAAAAGCACACCCATAGTCATGCCCCATAGCCCATTTTCTTTCTTCTGTGCCCCAATCCCAGGATGTATGCTTAGAGTAATGGTAGGCAGGGCGATGGCACTTGCGTTTAAATTTGTGCTACTGCAAGCAACAAATGTTCCCAAACTGCTATGCCACAAGAGTAAAAGTAAATTGCCGTTGGGAAAACAAACGCCGCTACTTTTTATTAAATGGGACTGTGATGAACATAATGATGCACCAGTCTGCTAATGGCTTATTTACTGTTGGGACTTACCTGGGCCAAAAACCTGTAGACAAACACAGGCTTGTTCTGTCCAAATCGATACACCCTGAAGATACTCTGAATATCATATGATGGATTCCATGATGCATCAAAGATTATCACACGATTAGCAGCAACGAGATTAATACACAGGGAACCCGCTTTTGTAGAAATAAGGAACAAACGGCCCCTGATATCAGGAAACATTTTTAAAAATTGCATTAAACAGAGAAACTTGGGGGCGTGGCTAGCCGTGCTGTGTGGCGGACGCATCTCTCCAAAGCCCCTCAGGGCTAACTTCACAATTTGCCCCATCCAGGCCGTCAGTCGGCCCCCACTCACTCACCCTTCTCCTCGTGGCCAGCGCACACTATCCACTGACGTTTCAGCTACTTTTCGGCCCTCTGCTGCCTCATACGCAAAGGCACGGAGCGGGGCCTACTCAAGAGGCAGAAGTCTGGGACTCGCGTGATTGCGCGACCCAGGGAGACAGGCTGCCTGGCACTTAGGAGCGGCAGTAAGCTCCCTGTGCTGCTGACTGCCTTTTGGATCCCAACAGGGGGTGAGTGCCCTGTTACATATTTACCCTTTCTACCGCAGCTACACTGACGTGGCACTCCCACCAATACAGGCCCTACTACAAACGGGCTGGGAAGGGACTAAAGGCCAAGGCTGTTAGGTCCAACCAGCTGCAAAGTCAGGCAGACTACTAGGGTTATAGAGGACACTGGGGAAATATTGCTACCTGCTTGTAGCTGTCTGCACCCACTTAAGTGCATCTTCTTTGGAATACACCCTTGTTACAGGGGCTAAGCAGCTTACAGTCTACCATCTGTCTGTATTCCCTGCGCTGTTTCAGCAAGGCTGTATAACATATGGACTTTGCTCTAGGGGCGCTATGAGCAATACCTTGGAGTCAGTTAATATCCTGCATCAGCCACATGTTCATGCTAACTAGCACCATGCACTGAGACATCAAGTAAGGCTCTGCTGTACGTGTGACCTCCATCCTCAGTGCCCATGATATACAGACATTGCTTATTGGATGCAAGCACGTTGGTTGGGGATACAGTGCTTATAGAGCTATAGTAACGGTTCATATCCGGTGCTATAGTGACTGTTCATATCCATTCGTCCATTCATTCAATATGGGGAAACTCACGCAAAAACCCAAATCTGATGCAGCGGTCCGACTGGAGCAGTATGCCCGCAACAATGCTCCTAAAAACACAGGCTCTGCATCTCCCACTCCGCGAGCGTCTCCCCCACATTCGGCCACAGCTGAAAAAGAGCTGGTACCAGCTACACCCGCAGATCCCACTCCTGCTGACTTGATGTCTGCCATTATGCAATGTCAAACTACTTTAACCTCCATGTTCACCTCTAAGATTGAGGAACTTAAAGTTGACTTTTCACTAATCAAGCAGGATATCCAGAACATAAGGGAGAGAACAGGGGAGTAGGAAGAGAGAGTGGGAGGAGTGGAGGACCGTACTGCGCCTCTGACGCAAGAAGTAAATCACATCAAACATCAGCTCCAGGATATGGCAGACCGCATGGATGATATGGAAAACCGCCACCGTCGCTCTAATGTTCGGATCCTAGGTCTCCCTGAAAGAAGTGAAGGCTCCAACCCTGAGGTTTTTGCTGAAAGCTGGCTAAAAGAAGTGTTGGGACAAAATATATTTTCACCACAATTTGTGGTAGAACGTGCACACCGGGTTCCGCTGCGACCCCTTCCTCCAGGCGCACCACCACGAGCATTCCTGATTAAATTGCTCAATTACAGAGATAGAGATATTGCACTCAAGGAGGCCAGGAAGAAGGGGAACATCCAATATGCTGGAGCTCGGATTTCCCTTTACCCGGATTTTTCATCGATAGTGCAAAAGAAACGCAGTTCCTACATAGGAGTCAAGCGTCAACTTCGAGACCTAGGCTTGGAATATGCCATGCTGTATCCAGCGAAACTTAAAGTGATGGATGGAGGTAAAGCGCATTTTTTTGAATGACCGGAATTAGCACTTGAGTGGCTGGAGCGTAGACCTGCCACTGCCAGGAGCCCTTCAAGGGAATAAAGCTAAAGTGCAAGATCTGGATCAACGCTGATTACCTCTGTGGATGTACAAATTCTATGGCTTCCAGGGAGATGCACTTCTGCTTCACTGAGTGGTGGATATGCTTCACTTGTAGGGGAACCTATTAACTCCTTATTGCTAGAAAAGGACAATCTACCATTTCCTTCTGCAACGGGTCCAGTTTTTTTTCTATATTGGAGTGCAATTGGAGCTGCCACGCTGTTAATAGTACAGCATCCTTATGTGATGTTCTTCATTTTTTTTTGGCTAGTTAGCCCTTTTTCTATTTTTTTGCCACACCCCCGTTTGGGTATATTCTGTTCTGGGAAAATGTATCTCCTGGTTGGGGGAAGGATACCGGGTGGGGGGTTTAATGCTGGGGTCTATTTGATATGTTGTGCTCTTTTTTCTCCTCTTTCTCCTACTTTTTATGCTCTCTCTCTTCTTTGTGGGCTTCCCTTTCTGAGAAATGTTTTGTATGTGTCTGGTGCCAGCCTGGGAGTCAATGCATGTATTTTCTGGATGGTGTTATGGCAGGAAGTAGGTTGAAAATAATATCATGTAATGTCAGGGGTCTTAATGATAAGATCAAAAGGTCATTAGTGTTAGAACATCTCAAAAAACAAGGGGCTGATATCATGCTACTGCAAGAGACGCATCTTGTGGGGCAGAGGGTGCGGGCTCTTAAAAAGCAATGGCTGAGTCGTACTCTACACGCTGAGTATTCAACGTATTCACGAGGGGTAGCAATTCTGTTCAGGAAAACGATTAGTCCTAATATTGGTTGGGGGACTTTAATGCTGTCCCTGACCCTATGTTGGACAGGTTGCGACCGCTTAGGGGTGAATCAGGAGCCTTGGGTGATTGGCTACAAGCCACGAACCTTACTGATGCTTGGAGATGGTTTCATCCATCTGAGAAGCAATACTCATGCTATACAACATCCACCTCAGCCCTGTCCCGAATTGACTTAGTGTTGGCCTCTCCCTCAGCTTTACAGAAGATTTCATCTGTCTCCTTCATTCCTAGAATCTGTTCAGATCATGCCCCGCTACTATTGGAATTACAACTGGGAGGAGGTAAGGGGATACGACAATGGAGATTGCCCCCAAAGTGGATTGCTCATGAATTGGTTAGAGATGCAGCTAGAGTACAGTATAAGGAATATTGGGAAATTAACCAAGACACAGCCCAGGAACAGGTTGTTTGGGATGCAAGTAAGGCCTTTACTAGGGGATCATATATATCACTGATAAAAGAGGCTAGAGTTAAGCAGGATGCAGAATTGGAATTCCTCAGGGGGAAGTTGGTAGAAGCGGAAACGGCATTTACAAATAATCCAGCCGAATCATTGGGACTGGCTTTGGCGGCGGCGCAAAGGGCTGTTAACTTGGCTTATACACATAAATACTCCCAGTGGGAACTCCAGAGAGCTGCCTCTTGGTATGACAAAGGGGATAAATGTGGCAAACTTCTTGCTATCCTTACTAGAGAACCTAGACAACTAACCTCTATTCCTAGGCTGTCCTCTGAAGCAGGTCAAGAAATCTGCACACAGGAACAGATCCTCTCAGAATTTGTGAAATTCTACTCTACCCTCTATAGCTCCAAAGTGCAGTGTTCCGTAGACTCATTGGACCAATACCTAAATGGGATCCAAATACCTAAACTTTCTCAGGAGGATGCAGCACCTCTAAATTCTTTCATTTCTGTTGATGAGATTTCGGATGCTATAGACGCATTCCCCAATGGGAGGTCCCCCGGTCCAGATAGGCTTCCGATTGAATGGTACAAGGCTCACAAAGATATAGTGGTGCCCAAGCTTAGTTCACTATTTAATGCTATACCGCAGGGCACTCGTCTCCCAGATAGTACCAAACTTGCCACTATTACTCTAATTCTTAAATCTGGCAAACCATCTGATAGATGCAGGTCCTATCGACCTATTTCACTTCTCAACTCGGACATTAAGATTCTGGCTAAAGTCCTAGCGAACAGACTCAAAAAAGTAATTGAGCATCTCATACATCCTGATCAAACCGGGTTTATGCCGACCAGAACTACCGATATTAACATTAGGCGCCTCTTTACAAACATTTGGGCTAAACATAGTTCCACAGGGGAAAGAGTGGTGGTATCGTTAGATACAGAAAAGGCCTTTCCCACGGTAGAGTGGCCCTATCTTTGGACCCTTCTGCAGCAGTATGGGCCTGGTAAACAATACATACAGTGGGTAAAAGCACTATATGATTCTCCAAGAGCTAGACTATTGGTAAATACAGAACTATCTCAGGAATTCCCACTGGCCAGAGGTACCAGACAGGGGTGCCCATTATCCCCTTTTCTTTTTGCCCTAGCTATTGAACCACTGGCCAACAAAATACGTAGTAACCCACGCATAGAGGGTCTTAGAATCCAGAGACTGGAGGAAAAAATATCACTCTATGCAGATGACATGTTGGTATATCTGGCTAACGCCAGGCTTTCTCTCTCTGAGCTCCTTGTAGAGGTCACGAATTTTGGGGACTTTTCAGGTCTCCGGCTTAATTGGGCGAAATCGGTAGTTTTCCCCATTGAACCTGGGAATATCAGAGACCCACAGCATGGATCCCAATTACAATGGGTGTCATCGTTTACCTATCTGGGAATTGAGATACATAGGGATCCCAGGCAATATTCTGAGTTGAACCTGGCCCCAATAGTCCGTTTGATGAAAATGAAAATGCAACACTGGTCAAGTCTGCCACTAACCCTTCCGGGCCGAATTAATATCCTGAAAATGGTCTTCTTACCTAAATTCTTATACGCCTTCCATAATTCACCTTGTATACTCCCCAGGGTGTGGTTTAAGCAGCTGGATGTTTGTGTCAGGGGGTTTCTTTGGGCAGGTGAGCGCCCAAGAATTAATATGCAGATGCTGCAAGCACCGGTTAAGAAAGGGGGACTGGCCCTTCCCAACTTTACACTTTACTATTATGCCAGTCAATTAGTATACGCCCGGTGGTGGCTTAATCCTGATCCCAACAATCCAGCTACAGTCCTGGAAGCGGCAGTGGTTGCATCCTTTGAGGCCCTAGCTAATCAGCTGCATAGAGGGCTCCCTTCTATATATGCCCTAACACCTCCCATGACAACTGTAACCCTAATTTAGGGTAGGTGACCGATCCAAATGGGCTCCACTTTGGGGCAACAAATCTCTGTCACAATTTCAATCCCTTCCAAATGCCAGTGTGTGGACCACGGCCGGAATAAAATATCTGGGTGACCTGATACATGCAGGGGAGCTTAAACAGTTTGCACAGTTGAAAGAGGAGTTTGGGTTGCATAATCATATGCTCTTCCGATTCCTCCAACTGCGTCATGCATTTTCTGCCCAATTCCCGGAAGGCACACCATCTATTACCCAATCAACCCTGGAAGGATACTTACGGAAATCTGACCTCTCCAAACCCCTAAGTTGGTTATATACCATTTTGCTACAGAATAGCTTTGATCCCATTAAGTGTATCTGCTGTAAATGGGCCCAAGACTTTCCTTCTTTGGAGGTGGAAACCTGGAAGGATATTCTTGAGCAAATACCAGAAACCAACATTTCAGTTAGGGACCGTTACATACACAAATGTAACGCTGATAGTGGTACGTACATGCATGTATTTTGGGAGTGCCCTAAAATTCAACAGTACTGGACATCAATTCTGGCATTTATTAATGCCTCTTTGGGTCTCCCAGCTATTCGGACACCTGCATTTTGCCTTTTGGGATATTTTGAGGAACTAACTGTTTCATCCAGTGACACTGTGTCTTAGCCAACTTTTACACTACGCAAATAAAGCTATTTTGCTCACATGGAAGGCCCTGGAACCTCCTACCTTGGCTTTCTGGATAAAAATTATCAATGACATTCTTCCCAGTCATAAATTGACATATATAACGCGTGGATGCCCAGATAAGTTTAACAAAATCTGGGATAGGTGGCTTACAGAAACGCAAATCGTTTGACTCTGTGGAAGGGAAAAGATCTTAACTTGGCTATTCACCGTGTGCTACTCTTTATCATATAATGGGGTTGCCCACCCTTCTATCTATCTCTTTCTTTTTCTTTTCTTCTCTCTCTTCTTTCTTGTTTGTTTTATGTTTATAAAATCAATAAAGATAATCTTACAAAAAAAACAGAGAAACTTAATGGACCACAGAAACATGTTATTTTGTACATTAAAAAAGAAGTACTAATCATCTTACCTTGTATTGGTAATATCATTGAACTCCTCAGCCCAATTTTTACGTGTTTGAGGGGATGTTTGGCCATCGGTAGTAATCAATATTTCTAAACCACTTTCCATCCCCTGCAAAACCATATGATAGCAGTGTTAGCACATACATTGATACTTATTGGATGGTAAATGTCTTACCAGCTACAACTTTTAAAGGGGTTGTTCACCTTCCAAACACTTTTTTCAGCTGAGTTGTTTTCAGATTGATCACCATAAACAAAGACTTTTTTCAATTGCTTTCTATCTTTTATTTTTTACAGTTTTCACAAAATTGAAGTTCAAGTTAAAGTGAACCAGGAGCATCTGAACTGTTACAATTTGCTACATTTAGCAGATACATTTCTTAGTAAAATCTATGGAATATTAGCAACTATTGTATCAATTCTAACAGGGATTCTGCTTAGCAGGGACAAAGATAACAAATGTATCAATTTCTACCAGTTAAAGAGTTACCACCCACACACTGTTGGTACCTCACTCCATAACGTATAGCTAAAATAGCACCCCACCATTCTCAGTTTTGCTGGAGAAACTGTGGTGAGATTGGCTCCCTTTTGCACATGTGGTGGCTGTGTCCCACAGTTCAACCGTTCTGGTCTGAAGTGTTTGCATTGATTAAGGATAGACTAGATTGTGACCTTCCTTTAAAGCCCCAAATAGGATTATTGCAGATTTATCCTGATAACTGTTCTTATGATAACCCAAAGTTGCGATTTCAAGTGTTCAATACTGCGGTCACTCTGATTGCGAGGACTTGGAAGCTTAATGTGACCCCTACCATATCCTGTTTAATTCAACAACTGGACTTGAGGGAAGTTATGGAACGCTTGGCAGCAGGATCCATAGAGGATAAGTTTAAATGTGCTCAGATATGGGATCCGTGGTACCCCATCACAGCTGATTGAAACATCGTATCTGAATAACTCTATTACTAGGGCTTACCATGATCTGATAAAAACCCTGTCCTATTGTGATTTCATGCACAGTTGATTATTTGCCATGTACTACCGTGAATTCTTTGTTTTCTTTTTTTTTTTTATTATATGGTTTTACCATTCTTATCTTTTACTTTTCTTGAGTTACCTCAATCTGTATAACTTACAATGTTGATATGTGGGTTATTTGTAAGCTTCTTAAAGGCACGCATCAATGTTACATATACCTTTATTGCACAATAAACCTGCAAATTGAAAAAAAAAAAAAAAGAGTTACCACACCCTTCCCAGAATAGTAACATAATAAGTTAGGTTGAAAAAAGACACACATCCATCAAGTTCAACACTTTTTCTTTTTAACCTGCTTAACTGCTAGTTGACCTAGAGGAAGGAAAAAAAACCCATATGAACCCTCTCCAAATTGCCTCTGAGGGGGGAAAATTCCTTCCTGACTCCAAAATAGCAATCGGACACACATAGCACTTATTAGTTCCCAAAATCATGATTACAAAGCATATACAGGTGATTAAATACAACAAATCCATGAGATTTTTTCTTTACATAGCAACAGCAAGTAAACCTAGCACTTTACGTGTATTGTTCCTTTATTCACACAAGTCCCTGCACCAGTGGAGTTTACAATCTAAGGTCTCCTAAAGTAAATATCATCAGGAGCCCAATTAACCCGTAAAGATATCCTGCATGACCAATAAGATAACAAAATGATGTAAAGACCCAAAAAAGCAAATACTGAGCATAACATTCTTAAATGAAAACACTTAGTATGTAACAGTATAGAATGCAATAAGATATAAAATCAAATCCAATAAAAAAATTCATAGAAATAAATAATGCACAGAAATCTGTGGTTAAAATCCCACTTCCACTATTCTCATAACAAAACGAACATTTTACAACTAATAAATGTGGAACTAAAAACACGAAGTAATCGTTAAAACGCAGCAAAATCATCCACGTGTATGTCTTACTAAGATAACCAAATGATTTGTCATACACCATTCTTTGCTACCCAAGTATTTAATAGTTCTGTGGGCGTGCAATAAAATACCCTACTGATTTAGTATTAAGGTCTGGTCCTGCCAACAAATACAAACATTTTGGAAAGAGGTATTAGAGGAATGCACAGACATCTCTTCCACCCCAAAATGGAAATGGAACCTCTACCTATTCTCCTTAAAGGGGACCCGTCACCCAAAAAAAATATTCATAATCCTATTTTATCACATCAGTCAAGCAAAATGAACTTTAATTACACTATATAAATTATTTGAATCTTGTTTCCTTCAGTCTGGGAACTATAATAATAGCAAGCAGGCAGGAACCATTTTGTGGACACTGTTATTAAGACAAGCCTTGCATCAGCTCAGACTCTTGTTTGTGCACCAGAATGGAGGACCTGATGTCCATCCCCATGCCCTGGTTACACAATTAAATGGTAAAGAGAACGGGGGAATGCGAGGAGGGCAGTTACCTCTATTAAGTGCTTAATGGAAAGTGAAAGTAATTGTCTGCTCCAGACAATTGGGGCAGACAATATTTGATGGACAGCTAAGATGTTTAAATGAGCTTACAACAACTATGAATGCTTTAATAAAATATAGAAATTGGATTTCATGTTTAATTTGAAAAGGACTTTTATTATACAGCTTTTTGTGTCTGGGTGACAGGTCCACTTTAATCAAGTTGAAACCACATCCCAAATATGCAAATGCCGGAACCTCCTCTCAGCACTATTTATATATTCTAAAAAATTGATAGCTATCAACTGGAAATCAACACTAGCACCCACAACAGGAACAATGGATTACAATGGTGAACAACAATATCCCGCTATACAAACTAACATATTTACAAAGGTGTTGCCCAACCAAATTCTACACAATCTGGAAAGTATGGATAAATTCCTTCCTTCTGCGCAAAAGGATGACCACGCACAGGATTAAGGACAAGTAGCACTTTATACCACACTAGGTATTCTCAGACAGATGCTCTTTACTATGTAATAACACTAGACCCAAAACTCTCGGTTATACACATAATTAATAGTTAGCTTTTGTTTAGTTTATGGCCAATTAGTTGGCTACTATAAGGTAAGGGAAAGGGATAATGAATATCTACAGTTAACTGGATCATTAAGACCTAGGACCATGAAACTACACTGGTAATCGCAATCCTTTATGTATTCGTGTCTTATTACAGTCATGTTTCAGTGTATTCAAAATGTATGTTAACAGACTGACATTATTCATTGTTTCAAACTTTATTACAACATGAATATTTTTGTATGTGTGCACCTAAAAATGCAATAAATAAACAATTGTTAAAAAAAAAACACCATACTGATTTCAATTTCAACTGGGTGCATTACTGTTAAAGTGATTGGCACTTGGAAATGCTGCTGGGGGGAAGATTCAGGGTGTTTTACTGCATGCCCGCTAACTATTAAATGGGTTGTTCACTTTACAAACAGCTTTTTTCAATTATATTTCTAATCATAATTCCAAGATTGAAGTAATGTTCCTGTGCTCCAGCAGAAAAATGTACAGAATTAAAGTGTACCATTGCCACAATTTTTAGATGTACAGGAATACTATGGACCGTTGGAAGCAGCCAGAGACATACTCATATGCATGTTACATATTATATACATACACACACTACAATTCCTAACCAGTAAACCATATTTGGAACAATCCTACTCCTTTCCTAAAAATAACAAATAACACTGTTAGCTATAGTTTATAGAATGTCTATGATCGATCCAGATCTCACCCTAATTAACCTGCAAGCTGGACTTCCAGAGATCTTTAGAATTGCACAAAGGCATTCTCCCCAAAACTCACCCTGACTGAACCTCATGCAGGGACTGCCAAGTCACTGTTCTGGGCCCATGGAGGGGGCATTCCTACATTTTAGGAATAACTGATCTATTTCAAGTCAAAATCAAAAGGTGTTCTTATTGAATCGATTAAATAAAATATCTCTGCAAATACCAAGCATAAAAATTTTAAATTCTATTCAAAATCCCACAAATCAGTAATCAAACAAAGCTAAATATGTCTGCAAGTTAAACAAAAAAGATCCCCCCCAAATGTATCTCTGTAGCAGATATGCTTCCAATTAGAAAGATATAGTTTACTCTGTACTGCACAGTAGTAAATACATTTTCCTTCAAGGCCTAACTCTTGTTCTCTTTCTCTGCAGTAAATTTTAGACCAGCTGCAGGAGCTGAATTAGACTAATAATTATGGGTTCTTGTCACCAGATGTTAAACAGAAAAATAATATATTTGGATATATAGTACACGGTAGAAATACATCTGATGGAAGCATATTATTTAAGGTATTACATTTAAAGGACAGGAAAAGTACACCCTAAGGCAATTACACAACAAAACATTACCATCGAGAGAATTTAAAGCACTACAGAAAGGTTTGAGGCATCCCTCAGATGAATAGAAATCGGTCTGGCACCCAAGCAGGCCCGGACTGGCAATCTGTGGGTTCTGGCAAATGCCAGAGGGGCTGCGATATGGTGCCATAGAAAATCAGTATTTAGTGGGCTGGTGGGGGCTGGGTGGGCCTCTGTGTGGACTGATTGGGCCTCTGTGTACCTGAAATGCCAGGGCCTATTTTAATTCTCAGTCCGGTGACCCAAGGATTAAATGTAAATCGTGTTTTTCACTTAAAAGAAGCCAATTTTATAGAGCAAACTGGCAGCAAAGAACACATTTTAAGAGACCTGGTTTCAACAGAGAATGGCCAAAATTTCTTCTAGCATAGCAGGCAAAACAAGCGAGAGGACCAGTGATTATATAGATTTATTCCATTAGGGTGTATTCACTGTTCATATTCAGTAGGTTCGTTTTTAAGAGGGTGGGGCAAAAACAGATCTGTAGCCAACATCATAAAATAGTGTAATGGAAAGAGCAGCCTTATATACTGCTCCCACTTTATTGCTCCTGTTTGCAGAGACTTAAATCTGGTATTATAGAGGTTGAATTAGGATAATTAATACTGTACTTAGAACAAATTCAAATTATTATGTAGGTGGCAGTAAATAAAGGAAGATTCGTTTTGGAAAGGCAGTTTAATGAGGAAACACTAAACAACAATGTTCACAAATCATTATCCTTTGGAGTGTTCCGATGTGTTGTACAGTGCTTTAGTCCATAAATCACAACTCCTGTAGTAGTGAAGTTTACAAACCAACTATATCCAACTGTCATTGTTCAGAATACTACTGAGTGACAGGCCCGCTATTGAACATCTATGGAGCAGTGACAGGTGGATCCCCATGAGATGTAACCATTCAGAAAGGTTGCATCCAAATGAGAAATAGATGCAACCAATCCAAAAAGGACTGCTGTAAGGCAAGGCAAGATGAGCGTTACATACCTTTGTAAAATACTGGCTTATCAGATGTGTTCTCTTCATTTTTCTCTGTACTTGCCAATTCCAGAAAATCTTCTATCAAATCCAGAGATATAAGAGACTGGCTGAAAACTAAACTGAAAGTATGGACAATATTGTTGTTAATATCACTTGACTAGGTATTCTCAAAAGGACAGAAACATCAAAGTTAAAGATGTACCATATGCATCTATACATTATGAATAAATCAGTGTGCATTTAAGAAAATACTTGACCATTTAAATAACACCTATTGTCTGGTGTAATCAAGTTTCTTAAACCTGGTGTGACCCGCTCTACACCACCAATTGCAGCAACATGTACACCAGGGGTGCCCAAACTACGTCCCACGGGCCAAATGCGGCCCGATATCCATTTTAATTGGCCCGCAGCATGCAAAAATCCACCCCCCCCCCTAAAAGTCCCGACAAGTTTCTCAGCAGCCAGAAAAAAAAGTTTCTAACCACGGCGCCATTGGGGGGTGGAACCTACAGTGCTTCAGTGTCTGAGACTCTGAGAAGCATGTTAGAAGTCTTAAACTCCGCCCTCCCCGTGACTGGAGTTTAGTGTAGTGCGGGGGGAGGGGGTGTCGGTAAACAAGTGGAAGCATGGCTCCATCCCCTTCTACGCTGCTGCCAAACCTGGGCTGGATCCCGGTGCTGTTCATCAAGGCGGTGGCCTGCCTGTTACATGCTGTTTGTGCTAGAACTGTGTGTGCATCTGATAATCTGTGAGTAACTGCTTCGTGCTTGGCTTGGGGGAGGGGTTGATTTACTGAGGCTGCAGCCGGGCAAGGGAGACCTCTACTGTGTCAGTTACAGATCGAGTGTGTGAGTTACTGTGTGAGTGTATGTGTGTGTCTGTCTGTATGTGTGTGTGTGCGTGTGTCACTTATTTACAATTTGTAAAATGAACATGGTAATTAAAGGGTGTGGCACAAAAATGGGCATGGCCAAAAAATGTTGCCGCGTTACGCGGGCCAATTAAAAATGGAGAGGACCTATATGGCGTACCTACGTACTTCACTTCGAGTGAGTGGCCCGGCTGTTTGTGTATTTTACCGTATATGGCCCTTGGTGACACCCCTGATGTACACTATATCAATACCCACAGACTTCAGTGAAATTATCCTCCTGTCTGTATAACCCTGAACTAGACCTGACAATCCAGCACCAGACACTATTATATTTTGTTTTACCTTTAAAAAAACACCTATTGATTCTAAAAAGATTATCTCAGTACTATCCAAGGGCTATTGCACAGGGGCATTCTAAGTGGTGCTGCTCGGCAAAGCATATCTAATCTCTATAATTTAAGGGTATTTCTGACTACCCTAGAAGGTGCCACAAGTAGCCCAAGAACTGTGAAACTCTACTCTGAAGTAATATTAGTAGGCTTTCTGGGTTGCTTGTGTCCCTTCTCACAGTAGTCAGTGGGTAGTAATATATAACCAGTGATTCAAAAGTAATATATAACCAGTGTTTAAAAATATATTTGGCTTTTAGTTATCGACTAAAAACAATCATATTGCATCTGGGAAGTTATCAAGTAAGCTTACGTTATGCATTTGTCAAAATATCAAAATGGTGCAATCTGGCATACATTGCTTTGTTAATCTGTGTATGGTTCCTACACTGCTCACTGGGTACCAGTTAGGTTAAAGCCAGACATAGAAGATCTCCGCAGGCCGAGAATCAGATCCTATGCTACTTGATGTGCCTGCAACCTGATACCTAATTTCAGACCAGATGCAGGCACACATAGTGCCAAAATGAAAGAGTCTGCATATTGATGCTGAAATCAAGAAGTGTAGAAGCAGATTCTCGGTCTACACTGCTATATCTGGCATTAGCCTTAGACTGTTGTTATTTACACAAACTTCAATAATGTGTTATCTTCTGTGCCGATAAAGACTAAGATTTTACATAAATTCTTCAGTATATATGGTTACACTGCTCAACTATGCTTTTACATCTCTCACACAGTCTCCAAGCAATACGAGTCTTTCAGAAAAAGGGTAAATGATCCTGCTTTGTCTTGTAAGCCAGTGGCCTGAGAGAATATCCTGACTCTCTGAAATAAAGAAAGACAGGGCTTCTGTTGTTTGCCAGAAATGAATTGGATACATTCCCAAGACACCAAGAAAACGATTCCTCAGACTAAAAGGAAATGTTTTGAATAACTATAGTAAGTTATACAGAAGTATACAATATTTCAGACAAAAGGAAGCAAGGAAGATATATGATGGAAGGCAACTGATAAGCTGATTTAAAAGCTGTAGGAGCAATGGAACTGTCTATATTCTGCAACACAAAATTTAAAGGAAAAAAAAAAAAGCTAACTCACACTTTGTCACCCAAAACCTCAGCCATGCGCAAAATCTCAAACAGAAGCATTACTTTCCCAGAATGCTCCATCAGAGATGCATCCGCTTCAGTAAGAAAATCCTTGTACCAGTCAGGGGCTGGGCTTCCAGGTGTGAAAGAGGATGCAGCATTGCCTGAAGAAAATTATCAATTATGTACAGGTATGGAATCCTTTATTCAATATCCATATATCCAATATCTAGAAAGCACCAATTTACAGAAAGGCCATCTGCCAAAAACGTCTTGATAAGGATTTTTTTTTTTTAGACAGCGATGCCCGACTATGTGTGGTGTATTTGGTCTTTTTTTTTTTTTTTTTTTTTACACAGTATGAAATAAGACCTTAACAATGATTTCCACACAGAAGAAAAGTAGTTTTGCTGAGTAAGAATGAGGCATTTTACAGCTCTATTAAGTGTGTTGTCACAAAAAAATCACAGAAATGATTCCATATTCAGGCCAGATTCATGCTGGCCTAGAAGTCATCAGCTTTTGACGTGAGATATAGGCAAAACAGTTCTCTGCAATGACTGTCACTAATAACTGACATTTAATAAGCATTAAACTACAGACTAAAAGTTTAAAGAAAGCATAAGCTACTGAATTAAGGAACAGAGGTGAAAAAATATAAACACTTTATGGTTATTTCCCCCATGTTCAACTTTAGGAGCTACAGGGCTGTTCAAGGCCTCTTCATCATTATATTTTCCTTTGCTCCCACGGGATCTGGAATTCCACACCTTGATAACTTCAACATCATAGTCACTTTCTTCTTCGCTTGAGCTGTTCTCCTGTTTGCCTTTACACTTTGGTTTCTTTTTACTAAAATTAATTAGTTGCACAGGTTTATAAAAATGTATATTTTATTTATAAAAATGTTCATGCAAAGGAAAACAGAGTAATCTTTCTTTTTATTTTCTCTAAAAAAGGCAAGTGCCCCATGTTGCATAGCAGGCTCCTATTTTTTCTAATTTTCATAAACAACTATGGCTGCAACTTGACATCCAGAGGCTAGCCACATATAGGGACAAAGAGTGAGTGTCTATCCATATACTTGGATGGGCAAATTGAGATTTTACTTGGATGGGCAAATTGAGACCATCACCTTGTTCAAGACAAAAACCAAATGAATAGAATGCAATAGAAGCTATGAGGGAGGTGATGCCATGTTACTCATAGGTGAGCCAATGGCCTACCCAATATTACAAAGGGCGGATATATCAGATTGAATCTTAGGAATGGATAAATAATTAATGAGGCAAGTATAGAAAAATGGGTGAAAAACAGTAAAGAAATTACTACTTTTGCCATGGCTCAGAAGACCAATTTTATATCTGTTTGTGTTGGCCATAGATACAAGCTGTTTCCACACTAAAGCCGTTCCATTAATTCTGGATCTGCAAAGTCAACTACTTTCAGTTTTAGTTGATATTTATTCAAATACAGCGGTGACTGTATATCCGGAAAACCATCCCTCATTTTAAGCAAAATTTTCTTATTTTTAAAACGGATTTAATTATTTTACGTAATAAAACAGTACCTTTAAAACAGTACGCAACTAAGCAAACCAACAATCCTACTAGATATACTTAGGGGCTGATTCACTAAGGGTCGAATATCGAGGGTTAATTAACCCTCGATATTCGACTAGGAATTAAAATCCTTCGAATTCAAATATCGAAGTCGAAGGATTTAGCGCAAATACTGCGATCATACGATCAAAGTATTATTCCTTCGATCGAACGATTAAATCCTTCGAATCGAACGATTCGAAGGATTTTAATCCAACGATCGAAGGAATATCCTTCGATCAAAAAAAACTTAGGAAAGCATATGGGGACCTTCCCCATAGGCTAACATTGACTTCGGTAGCTTTTAGCTGCCGAAGTAGGCAGCTAAAAGTTCGATTCGAATCCTTCGATTCGAAGTCGTAGTCGAAGGTCGAAGTAGCCCATTCGATGGTCGAAGTAGCCCAAAAAATACTTCAAAATTCGACGTATATTTACTTCGAATCCTTCACTCGAATTTAGTGAATCGGCCCCTTAATGTTAAATAATTTTTTTAGTAGACATAAGGTATGGTGATCCAAATTATGAAAAGATCCCTTATCCAAAAACAACTCAGGTCCCAAGCATTCTGGTTAACAGGTCCCATTGCTGTAATTGCACAATACATTATAGAAAGAAATGTGCAAGTGGGTTTGGCTTCATAATTTGATTCAGACATTGGCAGTATACGGTAAAGCCTCAAACAAAATCAATTGGCATTTATATTTGATTGTTTGACTAATTCTTGATGATCTTTCACATTAAGTTATTGTTGTGATTTTCTGGCACTACATAATAAACACCACAGGGCAAAAAAAAAAATTCCTTTAGGTAAAATGCATAATCCATATGGGCCAGTTTTGCTGGTTTTCATGATAGTTTTCAACAAATTATAAGATAGGGGATGAACCATAAAAACAAAAATGCGCAAAACATAACTGTAACCCATTAGATGCAGTCGCTAACTTACTTAACTTCTTCCTCAGAACTTAGACTCATAGAGGATTCCTTAGAGTCAGAGGCTATGAACCCTTCCATGCTGTCTTCATCAAAGTAACCCTGCAAAATGCATTTGTGACATCAGCTGGCTTCCGAGGAAGGCACGGTCTTTTTAAATTGAAACACTGGCTGCACATCTGTTTAGCCACTTCGAAAAAGTCTGGCTTATATAATTTCGAACAGAGCTTTAATAATGGGCATACATCTCAGAATATAAGGGAACATGATCAGAGATGAAAGAAAGGCAAGCAAATGTCTAACACTGAACACTCAAAAATATTTCCATTATTTCACTGAAATGTTACCCACTATTTGGTGTAGTTTACTGGGGAAACATTTCACATAGTCAAAAGTATGTAGTCTGAGATCAGCTATACCTTATTTTCTTTACTAATATAGTCCAGCTGCAAACACCATGGGTGAGTCCAGATTCTGCTTAAGACCTGAAAGTCCTGAAAAAGTTTTGTTCCAGATTTTTTGCCTCCTTCACCAACAGCTCCTACACTTGGCGACAGTTAGAACGGTTAGACAACTTGCATGGCATCAGCTAATCCTGTTTTCTGTCACAACTAAAGATACTTATTGAAATAAACTCCTCAAACATGATCACTATTAACCCTAAAGGTAATCAAATTATAAATTGATAGATGTTTTAATAGGCAAAGATCCTTTGAAAGCTCACGTTCTTTATTATAAACACACCACCAAACCTGTTTTCCTTTTGAAAGTTAAAAATACATATGCTTAAAATACATTTTAGGAAAGTTGGCCTGAAGAACTGCCTGATAGATATCACTTGATGATAACCCTGGCAACCTTAATTTGCCCATGTAAGACCAGATTGGGTCATTCAAACTCCTTGTTATGTAGATATTTTGCATAGGAATGGGCCCTGGCAAGCTGTGTGAGCCAGGAATGGCAAACACAATGGACAGACACATTTTATTGGATTACAACAAAATAAACTTCTGACAATAATAGTCTATGTGGCATCAACTGTAGATGTGCAGTTGCACACAGGTAATAAGGAATCTGTATTTATTGTATATAACAAACCAGTGGATAATAAGACTATCACTTACTGCTCCAACTGGTAAAATGAATTTAACTAAAGCCAAATAAAGAAAAGCTAAAGCCTAAGACTATATATATGACTAGAACTGCCATGTTCAAAATACTGAAATTTATCAGTTTAGCCTTGTGCCTTTCTATGGTCACAGAAACCCTCAGTTACTTCTAATATCCTTATAATTTAGAGTAGGGAGCACATTACTCCTTATAATAGGAGTGATAATCAGAGTTCCCTGTATAACTTAGCATGCAGCCATGTGCCTTTCTGTGGTCACAGAACCAGTCAGTGACTTCTTATATCCTTATATATGACATATTTGGGTAAATTATCACTTATAATACATGAGTGAATATCAGACTTCTCTGTATAACTCAGACTTATACCAGTAATGCTATAACTGTAGCTTTGGGGCTATAAATATGTTTCTTAGTTTGCTTCCTCAACCTAATATGTTTTCCTCCTGCAAGCAACTCAAGCGTGCAAAATTGAAAAAAATGCAAATTATTGACTGGCATAAGAATCCAGTGAAATGTGTCAATGGCTCACAGCCTGTATGTATTGGGTCAGACAAAGATTCATATAATATTTCAACCGCACACCTTTAGTTCACTTCCACTGCGCTGGTTTCCCCCCTGAAACTTTGATACTGTGGTAGCAAAATAAAAGGGGTAAGCGCCTGATTGCAAATACTTGTCCGTTTCGATACATATGGTTCAGACAAAGAACATTTAGGGACTGCAAGGAAGAAATCTATGTAAAGACTCTGCAGCTAGGAGGATATGACCAATTGGAGCTTTATAATTGTACAAGGAATATGTTTAAATGTACGAATCTATGTTTTTATTTTTATATATATATATATATATATATATATATATATATATATATATATATATATATATATATATATATATATATATATATATATATGAGTTAGAACAGAAAAATCCTGAAATGACTTCAGCTAGATTGGTTTGCAGACCTGATAAAACATGAATAAAACAAAGCTTTTATATAAAGTCTTGCAAGAAACTGTAAGAACATCAGTAGCAAGAAACTGATGCTGAATGAAACACAGAAGTCCATTAAGCTCTTGGAATAAAGAATATTCATTAATCAAAGTAAATGTTTCAGGTGGAAAAACACGAGCATGAGGATTTGGAAGAGACAATCAAATACTCAAAGCACTTTATAAGCCCACAAAACACATTTTTAATAGCTTAGGCTACTGTAAAATAAACGTCTTTTACGGTGGCTTTTTTTTTTTTTAAAAAAAGGGGGGGGAGTTGGCACAATACAGATCCAAAAATAGATTAATGTTCTTGCAATTAACATTGAGCCATTTACTAACTTGCCTCAGTGTAAAATTACTAATGTACATGATTAATATTTCGAATTGGAATCTTAATACCATAAAATTCATCTTAATGATGATAATCTTTGCAAAATTAAGACAAATAGTCAGTTGGCAAGTATCTAAGGCATCTTAAAACTACACAAAAGAAGAATCAAAACTTTTAAGACAATGGTTAGTTTTTTGTACGCAGATTAAACATCTGTTGCCAATCAAGTCTTGGTCCAAGCTGTGGTGAAAAGAGTGGACAATTGGGAGGGCTGGGGAAGACCCAGCGGTCTTGGTACATATAGGTACCAATGACAAAGTTAGAGGAGGTGGTGAAGTCCTCAAGAACGATTTTAAAAAACTAGGGAGTAAATTTGAGGACGAGGACTTCCAAGGTACTTTCCCAGAGATATTACCTGTGCCACGAGCAATGCTAAGAAGACAGTGGGAGTTTAGGGAGATTAATGCGTGGCTGAGAGATTGGTGTAGGGAGGAGGGTTTGGGGTTTTTGGAGAACTGGGCTGATTTCTCAGTCAGCTACAGGCTCTTCACTAGGGATGGGCTGCACTTCAATGATGATGGTGCAGCTGTTTTGGAGGAGAAGATGGCTAAAGGGTTGTTGGAGATTTTAAACTAGGCATGGGGGGGTTCAGTAAAAGATTCGGTGGAAGACAGGTTAGATGAGATGGTGGGAACGAAAATAGGCGGGTACTGTTAAGGATAGGGAGGACCTCATGTCATATGTTCAATACAGTACCAATATTAAATGTATGTTTGCAAATGCAAGGAGTCTGACTGGTAAAATGGGCAGTTAATATCAGGGGCTGTACTTTGTTTCGGAGGGACAGAGGCAATAGAAAAGGAGGAGGGGTATGTCTGTTTGTTAGACAGGATTTCAAAGCCTATATAAATGTTAGAAAATGAGGGGGCAGAAGTCTTATGGGTGGAGTTCTTCACCAATTGTAAAGAGTCCAGCAAATTAATTGTAGGGGTATGCTATAGACTCCCTAATGTAAGTGAGGAGGCTAATCTCCCGACGCAAATATAAAAGGCTGCTAGTTTGAGTAAAGTAATGATAATGGGAGATTTTAATTACCCAGATACTGACTGAAGCAACAGTACTGCCAGATCAGTTAATGGGAACAAGTTTATAAACTTGTTGCATGACAATTTTATGTCACAGGTTGTTGAGGAGCAAACCAGAAAGAAAATGCTATTTTACATGTAGTGATCTCAAATGACCCAGAACGTATAGAGAATGTGCAAGTCATTGAATCGCTGGTAATAGTGACCATAATGTTATATCATTTAATGTCTGGGGTAAAAAACAAATATGCATTGGGGAAACAAAAACCATGAATTTCAGAAAAGCTAATTTTAGTGCCTTGAGGGCTGCCCTTCAGAGCATTGATTGGGGCATTATGTTTTTAGCTAAAAACACAGAACAGAAATGGTTGTCATTTAAAATGATATTAAATTGTTACTGTTCTCAATTTTCCCTTAAAGAGTAAAAGTAGAAGCACTAAGAATCACCCTATGTGGCTTAATATAGAAGTAAAGAAATTAATAGGAAAGAAGAGAAAGGCATTTAAAAACTACAAGTCTGTGGGGACAGAAGCTGCATTTAATGAATATAAACACTACAATAAATGTTGCATAACGGCGGAGGCTAAGACTATCCACAAAAGCTTTTTTTTAAGTATATTAATAGTAAAAAGATGCGTGTTGAGAGTGGTGCTCCTTTAAATAATGGAACCAGTATGGTTGTAACAGATACAGAAAAGGCAAATGTGCAAAATCTGTTCTTTTCTTCAGTGTATACAATAGAGGAGTCTGAGTTCCCAGGCTCACTTCATAGCTGCACTGATGGCTCAGCTCAATCTAGTCAGTGGCTGACTCAGAATATTATTCATAAAGCTTTAATAAAAATTAAGGTAATCAAGACTCCAGGGCCTGATGGCATACACCCCCGGGTTCTAAGAGAGCTTAGTTCAGTTTCAAACCAGCCAGTATTTCTGATTTTTTTCATTCGCTTTCATCTGGTATGGTAGCTACAGATTGGAGAAAAGATAATGTTATTCCAATATTTAAAAAGGGATTACGATCTCAGCCTGGCAATTATAGGCTAGTAAATTTGACATCTGTGGTGGGCAAATTATTTGAAGGCTTGTTAAGGGATCACATTCAAATGTTTGTCCTAGTGAATGGCATTATGAGCAGCAATCAGCATGGCTTTATGAAGGATAGGTCATGTCAGACAAATTTGATTGCTTTTTATGATGAGGTAAGTAAGATGCTAGACAGTAGGGGGGGCAGTAGATGTGATCTATTTGGATTTTGCCATATTGTGCCCCGTATTGATATTGTGCTCCACAAATGACTGCTTCCTAAACTAAGGTCTGTTGGACTTAATGAAGTCATTTGCACATGGATAGGAAACTGGCTACAGGATAGGGTACAGAGGGCGGTTGTTAAAGGGATCCTGTCATAGGAAAACATGTTTTTTTCAAAACGCATCAGTTAATAGTGCTACTCCTGCAGAATTATGCACTGAAATCCATTTCTCAAAAGAGCAAACAGATTTTTTTATATTCGAAAATCTGACATGGGGCTAGACATTTTGTCAATTTCCCAGCTGCCCCTGGTCATGTGACTTGTGCCTGCACTTTAGGAGAGAAATGCTTTCTGGCAAGCTGCTGTTTTTCCTTCTCAATGTAACTGAATGTGTCTCAGTGAGACATGGGTTTTTACTATTGAGTGTTGTTCTTAGATCTACCAGGCAGCTGTTATCTTGTGTTAGAGAGCTGCTATCTGGTTACCTTCCCATTGTTCTTTTATTTGGCTGCTGGGGGGGGGGAGGAGGGAGAGGGTGATATCACTCCAACTATATGACAATATGTCTAGCCCCATGTCAGATTTCAAAATTGAATATAAAAAAATATGTTTGCTCTTTTGAGAAATGGATTTCAGTGCAGAATTCTGCTGGAGCAGCACTATTAACTGATTCATTTTGAAAAAAAATGTTTTTTCCCATGACAGTATCCCTTCAATAGTACATTCTCTGCTTGGAGTAAGGTTCTTCGTGGGGTCCCTCAGGGCTCGGTATCGGGTCCACTTTTATTTAACTTGTTCATTAATGACTTTGGGGGAGGATATTGTAAGTAATGTATCCGTGTATGCAGATGACAAAACTATCCAGCCCAAATAATTCCATCCAAGATGTGGCATCCTTGCAACAGGATCTTGACAAACTGGCAATCTGGGCAGCTAAGTGGCGGATGAGATTCAATGTTAATAAATGTAAAGTCTTGCACCCAGGGTTTAAAATATCCAAGCCACTTATACCCTTAATGGGACTGCACTAGGCAAATCCATTATGGAGAAGGACCTTGGAGTCCTTGTAGATAATAAACTTGGCTGTAGCAAGCAATGTCAGTCAGCAGCATCAAGGGCAAATAAGGTATTGAGCTGTATTTAAAGGGAGAGAGGGTCCAGAGAAGGGCAACTAAGCTGGTAAAAGATATGGAAAATCTTAGCTATGAGAAAAGACTGGCCAAATTGGGGATGTTCACGCTGGAGAAAAGGCTTTAACCCTTTGCCTGCCAAGCATGTACACCGTACGTTCTGGCAGGCAAGGGCTTTAACTGCCAAGCACGTACCTTGTACGTGCTTGCAGTTTAACATGCTGTACTCTGCATCAGCGGCTTTAGCCGCCTCTGCAGAGGTTTAGCAACATTGACAGCCCCCTGGGCAACAAGGCTGGGGGGCTGTCATGTCGGTCCTGCGACAGGATTGTCGCAGGGCTGACCTAAAAGAGGCAGATACAGCAAATCGCGTGTCTGCCTTGCTGCACTGCTTCCTCCTCCTTACCTCGTGTTCCAGCGACGCCCACACACTTCCTGTTTGCCGTGACTCTGCAGACAGCTTCTCTAAGAACTTCTCCAGCTCTCAAATCACCCAGAAACGGTAAGTGGCCTTTTATTTTACACACTTACATACATTTATACACTCATACACACATATTTTAGTAAAAAAAAAAAAAAAAAAGTTTTTTTTTCATTTTACACTTATATACACTTATATACACACTTATACACTGTCACACAATTCTTGGAAGTGTACACACATTTATTTTTTTTACTTTTTCATCTCACCAATTTGTGTTTTTTTTTACCCCTAAAAACTGTTTATTTCAGCAGCGTGACTATTGGATAATCGATTTCGGCCCCTAATTACGCTGTCGGTGCAGTTATTTTGTTATTTCATTGATTTGCACAATTTTTGTGGTTTTATTGCAATTTTATCCCTGCATTATTGTTCCTTATGTATCTTTAGTATCTTTAGTATAGTTTTGCTGTTTGGTGCTTTGGTATAGAAAGATATATTTTACTTAGATTGATCCGTCAGAATATATGCTTTCCAAAAATATATGGTTTTCTGGGGGACTTTTTACAGTTTGGGGGTCTTAAGGCACATAACGCACAGTTGGGGTTCTCTTTTCAGCAGCTTAATTGGCCGGCGTGAAAATTCATATGCACGTTTTTCATTTGGGGCCCGTACACACCACATACTTTGGTAAATCTATGCATATTGGGCATCAAACTATTCAGTAGACCTCCGACGTCCATATTTAGGGTGATTTTTCTTTGTACGTAAAACATTGTGTGCAATAAATGTGGCAAACTGCAACATTTTTAGGCGATTTTCAGAAATGTTGTAAAAATCTCTATGTTTAGAAAGATGTCTTTATCTTGGTTGGTTTCATCAGAATGTGTCCTTTCCAAAAACATATGGTTTTGGGGGGTCTTTGCTGTTAGGGTCTTGAGGCACATATGAAGTCAAGGGTCTATGTTTACAGAAGGCAAATCGGCAGCAGAGAAAACTCATATGCACTATTTACATTTGGGGTCCGCACATGCCAGCTGCCTTGGGATATCAATGCATATTGGGCATAAAACTGTTCAGTAGACCCTTGGCATCAGTATTTATGGTGTTTTACAGTTGTATGGAAGAAGTTGGGTGAGATAAATGTGGCCAATTGCAATATTTTTAGGCGATTTTCAGAAATGTAAAAAACTTTGCTTTTATCGCCAAATTTAGGAAAGGCTTGCGACTTGGTACTTTGGAGTACAAAGACATGCATACCCAATTTGGATTTGCGGGAATGTGTAATTTCCAAAAATATATGGTTTTCTGGGGTGAACTTACTTTGTTCTACTTTTGCCCTCCAAAACCATGTAAATGTGTTGATTTTTCAGTACCTGAAATGACAGACTATATGGGGGTCTTCCTTTTGGGGCCCCTATATGCCATGTGCTTGGGTACACCTATACATATTGGGCATCAAACTGTTCAGAGGACCCTAGGCTTTCATATTTGGGGTGATTTCTCTTGATACCTAAAAGTATGTGGGCAATACGATGCTGCAGGTTAGACATTTTGAGGTGATTTTTGGAAATGTCACCAAAAACACCAAATTTAGGAATGGTTTGCGGCTTGGTACTTTGGAGTAGAAAGACATGCATACCCAATTTGGATTCAGGGGAATGTGTACTTTCAGAAAATATATGGTTTTCTGGGGTGAACGTACTTTTTTCTACCTTTGCCGCCCCCCAAAACTATATAAATGTGTCGATTTTGCACCTATACATATTGGGCATCAAACTGTTCAGAGGACCCTAATCTTTCATATTTAGGGTGATTTATCTTGATACCTAAAAGCATGTGGGAAATACGATGCTGCAGATTTTTGGAAATGTCACCAAAATCACCAAATTTAGGAATGGTTTGCAGCTTGGTACTTTGGAGTACAAAGACATGCATACCCAATTTAGATTTGTGGGAATGTGTACCAAAAATATATGGTTTTCTGGGGTGAACTTACTTTTTTCTACTTTTGCCCCCCACCCAAAACTATGTAAATGTGTTGATTGTGCAGTACCTGAAATGACAGACCATATATGCCACGTGCTTGGGTACACCTATAGATACTGGGCATCAAACTGTTCAGAGGCCCCTAGGCTTTCATATTTGGGGTGATTTGTCTTGATACCTAAAAGTATGTGGGTAATACGATGCTGCAGGGTAGAAATTTTTAGGTGATTTTTGGAAAAGTCACCAAAATCACCAAATTTAGGAATGGTTTGCGGCTTGGTACTTTGGTGTAGAAAGACATGCATACCCAATTTGGATACAGGGGAATGTGTACTTTCCGAAAATATATGGTTTTTTGGGGTGAATTTACTTTTTTCTACCTTTGCCGCCCCCCAAAACTATGTAAATGTGTTGATTTTGCAGCACCTGAAATGACAGACCATATGGGGTCTTCATTTTGGGGCCCCTATATGCCATGTGCTTAGGTACACCTATACATATTGGGCATCAAACTGTTCAGAGGACCCCAGGTTTTCATATTTGGGGTGATTTATCTTGATACTCAATAGTATGTGGGACATACAATGCAGCAGGGTGGAAGCTTTGAGGTGATTTTTGGAAATGTCACCAAAATTGCCAAATTTAGGAACGTTTAGCAGCTTGGTGCTTTGGAGTATAAAGACATGCATACCCAATTTGGATTCGGGGGAATGTCTACTTTCACAAAATATATGGTTTTCTGGGGTGAACATACTTTTTTCTAACTTTGCCCCCCCCAAACTGGCAGACCATATGGGGTGTCTTCATTTTGGGGCCCCTATATGCCACGTGCTTGGGTACACCTATACATATTGGTTATCAACCTGTTCAGGGGACCCCAGGCTTTCATATTTGGGGTGATTTGTATTGATACATAATAGTATGTTGGAAATACAATGTTGCAGGTTGGAAGTTTTGAGGTGATGTTAGAAAATGGCACCAAAATTGTCAAATTTAGGAAGGGTTTGCGGTTTAGCGCTTTGGAGTAGAAAGACATGCATACCCAATTTGGATTCAGGGGAATGTCTACTTTCACAAAATATATGGTTTTCTGAGGTGAACATACTTTTTTCTAACTTTGCCCCCCCCAAACTATGTAAATGTGTTGATTTTGCAGTATCTGGAATTACAGAACTGATAGCTCAAATGAGGTGTCTACATTTTAGGGCCCTTATATACTGTACCACATGCTTATGTAAACCTATACATATTGGGCATCAAACTGTTCAGTGGACCCCAGGCTTTCATATTTGGGGTGTTTACATTGATACCTAATGATGTGTGGGAGATATGATGCTGTAGAGTGGAAGCTTTGAGGTCATTTTTAAAAAAAATCACTAATTTCTATAAAACATTATAATTTTAGGAAACAATTGCAACTTGGTAGTTTGGAGTACAAAGATATATTTACCCATTTTTGATTCACCAGAATCTGTTCTTTCTAATAATGGGTAGTTTTCTAGGGTAAACCTACTGTTAGTGGAATGTTTGGCCTTGAAAGCAGAAGTATGCCGTTTGGGGAGCGGAGCTTTGGAAATTTGGTTGTGTACTGCTTGTAGATTTTGATCTATACAAGTGAGAAATCTCCATAAAACTATATATATTTGGTATTGCCGCGTTCAGGAGACATAGACCTTTCCAAATAGGCTGTGTTCTCATACATAAAGTAAATGATGTTTCTGATATATGTGATTGTTCTTTGTGAAACATGATTTTTTTCATTTTATTGGACACTTAGAAGCCAATATTTTTTTACAGAAGTAGAATTACACCAAAATTCCTGCATATTTTGAAAGTTCAGGTTGTCCTGAAAAAAACAATATATTGTTTTGCTGGGTAAACTAAAAGACCGCCCCAGGAAAGGCCCTTAAAGTGAAAGAGTGCAAAATATCTAAAAACTGCTTGGCAGTAGATGTTCGCATCTAGGACAAAACGGCTGGCAGGTAAAGGGTTAAGAGACCTTGAATTCTTCTATTACAGATATCTGATAAGCCTGGAAATTATATTTTATTGCAGAACAAATCATGGATATTTTAACAACTGTACAAAAGGAGATGTATATTTTTTTAAGTCATCTTTTCTGAAATATACACACCTGAACACAACCAGCTAACATTTCATACAAGATGTGAGCTCTCTTTTTCATCACTCTGACATCAACTAGGGTAGAGTCAGCACACTGTCCGTTCTGGATAGGATTGATGAAACGATTTCTAAACTCCTTAACGGAACCAAGTAGGTTTTCCTTGATAAAGTTAACCATGCAGTGATCTAATACAAACAAAGTATATTTAATAATCGCTGCAAGGCAAAATAATGCTTAGACTATAGTTAATACATTCGCATTAACGGTAACAGTTAAAATACATCGCATAGAAATCAGACAAGAGGTGTGACACTGAAATAGCTTATAAATTGGAAACAGGGAGAATAAAATGTTCAGAGTCAAAAGATTTGGCAGGTTTCAAAGAAACGTTTCAAATAACGTTTGAAAAGGTCTACTACATGGAAAAAATGCCATCATCAGAAAGCACAGGGTTTTGGTTGAAATCAAATTAGAAAATTCAAAGGAAAACAAATCCCCAAAAGAAGGTTTGGCAAACTTGCATTATAGATGTGTTCTGCCTAGCAGGTCTTTTGCTCACTCAAGTGCTAAATTTCAACAGTAATGTTCTTTTGAGACTATCTTGGCACTTATGGGACATACTGCAACCATTTTGAACAGGGGCATTAATCTTCCTGTGCCTTACATGGCATTTGACCTGGGTAACTGTATATATATCTGTTGTACACCTACTTATTAGTATAAAACTGCCCATCTGTCCAGATTATCTTGCTAAACAGCCTTGCCAGACTTGCTTTGCCTGATTTGTCTGATTCAACTGGAGCTTAATCGTGAAACTGTGGGCTTACAGAAACGCATCTGTAGTGGACAGCATTAACCTGCCAACGTGGTTCTCATTCAGCAGTATTTTCTAACCTGCCCAACAGCTACCTGGCCAGTTTTGATCTGCCGCTTTTTAATGTAGATCCCTCTTATGTCTATGGTTAATGCAACAGCCAATGCATGCAAAGTGACAGCCGTTGTATACGAATTAAAACAAGCATGCATGCAATGGTAAAAGCCTTATACAGTAAATGTCAGCTTTTTAAGGAAGATAAGCAGATTAAAAAAAACCTCAAGGTATATTTCACTCTTTAAGGCAGGGATCCCCAACCTTTTGAACCCATGACCAAAATTCAGAAGTAAAAGGGGTTGGGGAGCAACACTAGCATGAAAAATGTTCTTGAGGTGCCAAATAAGTGCTGTGATTGGCTATTTGTTAGGCCCTATGTGGATTTGCAACCTACATTGAGGCTGTACACCTGGTTTTATACAACCAAAACTTGCCTCCAAGACTGGAATTCAAAAATAAGCTCCTGCTTTGAGCCCACTGGGAGCAACATCTAAGGGGTTGGAGAGCAACATGTTGCTCACAAGCTACTGGTTGGGAATCACTGCTTTCAGGTATGGTGTTGATCTTCTAACCGCTGTATCAGTGATTTGTTGCAGGCAATCAGAAACATGATTTATTAAAGGAACAGTAACACCAAAAAATTAAAGTGTTTTAAAGTAATGAAAATATCATGTAGTGTTGCCCTTCACTGGTAAAACTGATCTGTTTGCTTCAGAAACACTACTATAGATCATATAAACAAGCTGCAGTGGAGCAATGGTGGAAATTGAAAAACGGCGATATGGCACAGGTTAACTAATGGATAACAGATAACACCATTAGACAGACAGGGCTTATCTGCTATCTGCTGCCCCCATTGCCACACAGCAGCTTATTTATATAAACAATAGTAGTGTTTCTTAAGCAAACACAGCAGTTTTACCAGTGCAGGGCAACACTGCATTATATTTTCATTACTTTAAAACAATTTTATTTTTTGACGTTACTGTTCCTTTAAATGTACGGCAAGCCCAGTTGGAAAGTTCATGCTGATGTATCCTAAATCTTTATTGGTGATTTCATACTAAAACCATGCTATTCAAAAACACGGAAATTATTAGCGGTGGCACAAAATACTGTGAACACCAAAGCTTTCTATTTAAAGAGCAAGTAAATCCTTGGCTCTCTGCATTCATGCGAGTTTCATTTCCCAATATAGAAGAGCTGTGTGAAAAGAAAACTTGAAGCCTCCTAACTTTTAACTCATCCTTGCCTTCTCAGGCCTGGTGTTCCTCCCAACCCTGTCATGATGATATGCACATGTATTGGTCATGCATTATGCTACCAGTTGGAGCTCAAGGGTGTTTAACAGAGTTTAGTGGTAGAAACATAGAAGATGGAATAGAGAGAAGTGAGTAAGAAGTTCAGAGGCCTGGCATTTACTATTCATAAGGCAAAGTATAAATTGTTAACTAGAGTGACAACTTTTGTCTTTGGTTAAGAGATTTCTACAACAAAAATAAGATGCTGCTCAGCAACTTTCTGTACATTTTCAAAATATGTTTTTTAGGGTGTGGATGAAAACTTACACTCTACAAGATCATTTTGCAATGGGGTTCCTGTAAGTATTATCCTTCTTTTTGTCTTTATGGAGTTCATGGCCTTGGAAATGGCTGACATTTCATTTTTGAGGATGTGCCCTTCATCACATATAACTAAGTCTGGTCCTGTGCAACAAAGGAAACAAAAATGGGTCATCAAATATGTGACTAAATATAAACATCAGAAGGCACTATACCAACATCTTGGCAGTGCATAGGGAGTAGTCTCTCTGGACGCTGCAAAGGCCTTCGATTCTGTGGAGAGGGGATACCTGTGGGGGGTCATGAAGAGGTTTGGTCTGGGCGACCATTTTATTGAATGGGTGAAACTCCTATATAAGGACCCTCAAGCATGGATTAGCGTTAATGGGGTGATGTCACAAGATTTGCCACCTTTCACCACTGTTATTTGCCCTGGCCCACAAGGTCACAGGAATGCCTTTAGGGCAGATTGAGGAACATATATCCCTGTATGCGGATGATGTGCTGTTATATCTGAACAATCCCGGACCCTCTTTACAGGCAGTGCTGGAAATCACAAAAGAATTTGGTCGATATTCAGGTTTATGTATTAACTGGGAAAAATCGAGTGTCTTCCCCGTGGATGAAGGGTTAGAGCCTAATGATTATCCTCCTTCACCATTGAGATGGGTAAATTCATTTAGATACTTGGGTATCATAATTACAAAGGACAGCTCCAGATATAGAGAGTTAAATCTTACCCCAATCACAGACGATATGACACTTAAGCTTAAGCAGTGGGAAAATTTGCCTCTCACCTTATGGGGTAGAATCAACTTGCTTAAAATGGTTTTCCTACCTAAATTTCTCTACATCTTACATAACTCCCCTATATATATACCCAGGCCAAAGCCGTTTTCCTGCGCATAGAGCAAATCCAGTCCTTGTTTATCTGGGGAAAGAAATCCCAGAGATTCTCTAAACTTAAATTAAAAGCTCCACTCAGTGAAGGGGGACTGGGTTTCCCAGACATGTTCTATTATTTCCTGGCCGCTCAGCTGTTTTATATAGCCTGGTGGCTCGTACCAGACCCAAACAACCCCAATTTTCAATTACAAGCTACTTTCCCTAAAACATATGCTATACCGGAAAATGTCAGACTTGCCTGTATCCAATCCTCATCACCCCCCCCCCCATAAGGCCTGGACAACGGCAATGCGAACTCATCACCTTTCCAATCCACTGCTTACAGCGGATCTTCCACTATGGGGTAACTCACACCTACCCCATTTTGGGCCACTCCTAACTTACATGAGATGGCCAGGGGTTGGGATTAAGACACTAGGTGATGTGGCACCAGAAGGACAACTCCTTACTAGGGATCAAATGATCCAGGCTAACCCAGGGGCACGGATTAGTAACATGAGCTACTTACAATTTAGACACGCCTTCATAGCACAATTTACATCCAGTAAGATTCTTAAAGTCACAATCCCAGAAAAAATTAGTAACCAAATTGTATAGCAATCTGCTCTCTACGTTTCCCGCACTGTTTGCCAAGGCGTACACGTTGTGGCAGACCAGAATCCCGGACCTTACATTGGAGGAGTGGGAGGAATCCACCTCTAAGGTATATCAGTATCTCATTGCAACAAGGGACAGGCTAATCCAATTTAAAATAGTACATCAGCTCCACATTACACCATTAAGGCTAAGTCGTATGGGGGATTAGGGATGTAGCGAACGTCGGAAAAAAAGTTCGCGAACATATTCGCGAACTTGCGCAAAAATGCGAGCGGTTCGCGAACGGTTCGCGAACCCCATAGACTTCAATGGGAAGGCGAACTTTAACATCTAGAAAAGACATTTCTGGCCAGAAAAATGATTTTAAAGTTGTTTAAAGGGTGCAACGACCTGGACAGTGGCATGCCAGAGGGGGATCAAGGGCAAAAATGTATCTGAAAAATCTGCCTGTGTGTGCTTGGAAGAGATAGTGTAGGGGGAGAGCTGTTAGTGATTTCAGGGACAGATGATAGTAAGTTTGCTGGCTAGTAATCTGCTTGATACTGCTCTGTATTGGAGGGACAGAAGTCTGCAGGGATTTGAGGGACATTTTAGCTTAGGTAGCTTTGCTGGCTAGTAATCTACTGTTCTCTTTAAACAACTGCCATACGTTGACCTTGTAGGCATTGTTTGCCCAGTTTTTTTGGACGCAGCCACTGAAGCACAGTTGCCAGAAAAAATATGCCATATAAATGCTGAAAATAGTCATTTTTCGCCATACGTTGACCTTGTAGACATTGTTTGCCCAGTTTTTTTGGACGCAGCCACTGAAGCACAGTTGCCAGAAAAAATATGCCATATAAATGCTGAAAATAGTAATTTTTCGCCATACGTTGACCTTGTAGACATTGTTTGCCCAGTTTTTTTGGTTGCAGCCACTGAAGCACAGTTGCCAGAAAAAATATGCCACATAAATGCTGAAAATAGTCATTTTTTGCCATATACGTTGAGTCAACGTATGGCAAAAAATGACTATTTTCAGCATTTATATGGCATATTTTTTCTGGCCTCTGTGCTTCAGTGGCTGTGGCCAAAAAAACTGGGCAAACAATGCCTACAAGGCCAACGTATACACTACTACAGCGGTGGATACGGATTACGTAAAATATATTATGGCTGCTTGAAAAAAGTGACTCCGGTGTTTTTTCTGGAGACGGTAATATTATGGATATTTAGACAGAATGTGAACAAGGTCACACAGCTCGATGGCGGGTTGAAGAAAACAGTGTGCAAATAATGCCTACAAGGCCAACGTATACACTACTACAGCGGTGGATACGGATTACGTAAAATATATTATGGCTGCTTGAAAAAAGTGACTCCGGTGTTTTTTCTGGAGACGGTAATATTATGGATATTTAGACAGAATGTGAACAAGGTCACACAGCTCGATGGCGGGTTGAAGAAAACAGTGTGCAAATAATGCCTACAGGGCAAATAATGCCTAAAAGGTCAACTTATACACTACTACAGCGGTAGTAAAATAAAAAAAAGTAAAATAAAAAAAAAATGAATATTAAAAAAAAAAAATTAAAGTTGGTGCTGCTGAACTACTAGGAGCAGCAGATTAGCACACCAGTCCCACTCCCCAACACTGCTAGACTAATAGCACTGGGCTCTTATAGTAGTAGTAGTAGTAGTAGTAGTAAAACAACAAAAAAATAAATAAAAGCAGTCCTTACAAGGACTACTGTTATTGCAGCAGTCAGCAGATGAGATCAGAAGCAGGACAGCTGCCCACTGCAGCTACATACAGAGCACTGCAGTAGAAGGTAGATTACTAGCCAGCAAAGCTACCTAAGCTTAAATGTCCCTCAAACCCCTGCAGACTTCTGTCCCTCCAATAACAGAGCAGTATCAAAACGATTACTAGCCAGCAAACTTTCAACTGTCCCTGAAATCACTAACAGGCAGCAGCTCTCTCCCTACACTATCTCTTCAGCACACACAGGCAGAGTGAAAAAACGCTGCAGGGCTTCGGTTTTTATAGGGAAGGGGAGTGGTCCAGGGGAGAGCTTCCTGATTGGCTGCCATGTACCTGCTGGTCTGGGGTGAGAGGGCAAAAAAAAGCGCCAACAATGGCGAACCCAAAATGGCGAACGTCGCGCGACGTTCGCGAACTTCCGGCGAGCGCGAACACCCGATGTTCGCGCGAACAAGTTCGCCGGCGAACAGTTCGCGACATCTCTATGGGGGATACAGACAAAGCACACTGTCCTAAATGCAGACAGAGGGAAGTGGTATATCTCCATATGATATGGGAATGCCCTAAGGTGTATAGGTATTGGAATAGAGTGATGACCCATATACAAGAAAAAACTACCTTCTCTAACATAATATCACCGCAAGTCTGTATCCTAGGAGTTGTAGACGAGGTAATCCCCTTAAGAGCAAAGAGAGATCTCTGGCGGAGCTTACTGTTTTACGCCAGGAAAGTGCTCCTTATGAAATGGATGGACCAAAAAGTACCTTCTTTACAGTTTTGCCTAGACCTAATCAATAAAAATCTTCAGTTGATACAGATGACATATCTAGCTAGAGGGTGCCCTACCAAATATGAGAAAATATGGGAGGAGTGGACGGAGGCCAACTCATGAACAGCAGGGCTTCATAAAGATGTGCACAGACTCCTGATCAGAGATAAATATAGAAAACTTGTGACTACAATATCTATATGCACCTATTTCTATGTGTTTTTCGTGTATACCATGTAATATGTACTGGAATGAGGTCTGATATTTCTGCTATTATACTGAATATTGTGGACTGAGTGGAATGTACCTGATAACCCCTTCCCCCCCCCCTTTTTCTCTTCTGTACCCCCCTCAACTTGAAAACAAAATAAACACTGTTAAAAAAAAATGTGACTTAATGCACAAGAGTAGCTCTCATATTTTTTCCCTCTGTGCTAAAATCAGTCCAAGCTGTCGCCTCAGGCGGCACTGTCCCACTAGGTACCAGGGGCGGCAAAAATTCCACTCAAAGAGATACTGACAACAGAAAATAAAGTTTTTTAATACAAAAAAAGTGAGTGTACAAGAATAAGGCACTACAGCAGAGATTAACTGCTCAAAAATGTTTTATTGCCACACATTTTGCGTTTTATTCTTGTACACTCCCTATTTTGGATTATATATGCTCCCTAAAGCGGAGGTGTAATACAAGAATAGTGGCCAACGATTCACCAAACTGCTAAGCTTTAGGATTCCCAGCAATTACTTTTTTTGATCAAATTTTTTAATATCTATCATAATATTATCTTTAAATGCTATTTATAATTTTGCCATAAAAGTATTTGCCTGATGCTTTTAAATTACCTTTCTTACCCCCTTTTTTCCTATGAGATGGCTGCCATATCTGTGCAGCAGTAGTCTGTTAGCATTAGAAGCTCTAACTGACAAGTTGAGAAGGGACAGTCAGGTTGACAAAAGTCAGGTTTAGGAACTTCAAGTAAAAATTACAAAAAGCAGACCTATCAGCAAAAAACGATCAACAAGACCTATAGGTGACTTTTCATGTAGTTTACATGTGTTGAAATAAAAATTTTAGTGTCAGTATCACTTTAAAAACTGTTTATTGCTACAACTGTTCCTGAGAATGAAGTGGTGATAAATTGCAAGTTTTATCAAACTTTTCATATACAAGACTGTGAAATAATTTAAAATCTACATTGAAGGAGGTCATACTGTAATTTGTTCCCTATGAGAAATGACAGTACACCTATTAGCTACAATGTAAAGCAGCAATTGCTGCATGCTGTAACTATTTAAAGCTTAAAAATGTTACCTATACAGTTCAGTCTAAACAATATAACTGCAGGGGCAATTTTATAGTAATACAGATACATTTTGCCAATGTTGGCATGCGAATGTTCTTTTATGGTACCTTTGCTCTGTTATAAGGAGTCCTTGCAAAAAGGAGGGTTGAGGATCATTTAAGTGATGATGGAAGTTTGAAGGAAAACTAAAATTGTTATTGTAATAAAGATCACATCCAATGAAATCGTTTTTTCAGACTTAAGCCAAAATTTCATTACCCATCAGTCCATGTACCAGTGGCGCTTAAAGTCTAAGGCCCATTATCGCATTGATACAATAGTTATTAGGAGCCAGTTAACCTAACTAGATTTTTGCTATACTCAGAAGCATACAAAGTATCTGAAGGAGAACACAATGTCCTTTCAGACTGTGACCAAGACAGACTCAGCACTGGTACTAACAGTGTCAGACTGGCCCACCGGGATACCAGGAAAATTCCCGGTGGGCCACGGTGTCAGTGGGCCCTTATGCTGCTAAACTTTTGGGCAATTTCATGGCCATTCCCCTTTTCTATGACAACAAAGAGGCTAAATAGATGGAATATTTGATTATAGTATGTAAAGAAAACAGACTAGGAGAATAAAGGTTGATTGAGGAGATGAAGAATAATAGTACTGAGAATGGCCCCTGGTCTACGGTTTTTGGGTGGGCCCTGGTCTAAAGTTTTTGGGTGGGCCCCTGGTGTCCCAGTCCGACATTGGGTACTAACCCCTAAGAAGTTGCACTGCCCTACACATGAATTTATTCCCCTTCTTTGCCTGTTGATCAGAACTCACATTTATTAGGAGCAGGATCCCATTTCTTCCTCTAAGGCTTCCCCAGCAGCTTTCATTTACCAGCAACTTCTAGAATTCTCAGAATGTGGGTTCTCAGGAGGTAGACTATGGAATACTTGGCGGTAATAAATGTAAATTCCAACCACCAGGCAAGAGGATGATAATAAACATTCTTGTATAGTAACTGATTAGGGCTGGGTGAAAAGGAGGGCTAATCACAAGTCAATGAAGGGTAGGGAGGGATGGTATGTGAAATCAGAAATGTCATGATGCAATTTAACATAAAACAATAAAGCCATTTTTATTACTATAGATTTTTTTCTAAAGTCATAAAAAGCTGAAGCATGCCTATTTAGAAATCTCTCCCTTTAAAGAAAATGAAATGGAAAGAAATTGAAACATATGAAAGTGCTATGCCAATCTGGACCTCTCCCCAAAAAAGGAAATAATACAACATTGTTTTCATGGGTGAGGCTACAGATGTTCTAATGCATCTTTCTGCAGATTTCAACCAGTTCTAAGGAAATTATGATACAGTCCATGAGGTAGACTGTTTTGCATTTGTTAAGCAGCAAACTGACAGGTGAGGCATATCAATAAGTAGCTAAATGAAGAAAAGAACTGCAAGCAAAGAACCCGCCATCAAAAAATAAAGACAACAGATTATCAGGTGCACTACAATATGACACAGAACATAAGGTCTAGAAAGCAACATAAGTAAAAAAACAAAAAAATAAATAATAGTAATAAACTGGCATATATTCAGGTATCTTAATGCCACCTGGTACAAAGGGCTCAAACGGGCTTTTCAGGAGGAAGTATGATCTTGTTCATAAGAGAAGAGATATCTGAGACACAGCACCTTCCCAGTTTCTTTTTGGCTGGGCACAAGTTGAAACATTGTGGATTGCTGTCCACTTTGCAGTGACCAAATGAAACATTACACTGGTAATTACAGATCAGTGAATTTACAAACATGGCAGAATTAACATGCCTTGCCTGCATATGTGGTGCAAAATTCAAAATGCACCAACCATGATAAATAATGCAGCACAGAAAAAGGTAATTTAACCTAGAACTAAAATAGACATTTTTCATGTCAGCTGCAATACCATGTATTGCAGGTCCTCATGTCACCAAGCATGAATTCCTAATTATGCATTCTATCCAGCTTCCAAATTGTTGCAAATGGTTTCATTGTGATTTAAAGCCCATATACTCCAGCTGGTAGCGCTAATGTAAAATGTGACATTAGCATTACTGGATAACTGCAAGCAACAGAGCAATGTCCCAAAGCTTGTGCATCTTGGAGAGTCATTAAGAAGACTCAAGCTGTGCATTTTATACCTTCACACAGTCCCAGGAGCAAGTGTTCCGGAGAAGGGAAGCATTTTTTTGTTTTATGACGTGCAGGGTAGTAAAGCATAGATACTGTGGCTTTTTTCAAGTGATTGGAGATGATTGAAAGCATGGATTTTTGAAGAACTCCCTGAGAGGAGGCCCTAAAACCAAAGCCTCAAGGCTTAAATAAGCAAAATAATGCAGAAGTTATTAAAACTGAAATCAAAGGCGAGTGCAATCAAACTCCAGGTTCTATTTTTCGCCTGAGGAAAGGCAAATTATTCTCTGCTAACTAAAACCAGCAATGGGATTGTTCAACTCAATTAGGAAGTGCAGGGGGTGATGCCAGTTACTCAGCCATGTGCCCTGTCACTCAGTCATGTGTCCTGTATGCACCAGTATCCTCTTAGATCCGAGGTTACTCTAGCTTAAAGGGGTTGTTCACCTTTCAGTTAACTTTTAGTATAATGTAGAGTGATATTCTGAGACAATTTGCAATTGGTTTTCATTTTTTATTTGTGGTTTTTGAGTTATTTGGCTTTTTATTCAGCAGCTCTCCAGTTTGCAATTTCCTCAATGTGGTTCCTAGGGTCCAAATTTCCCTAGCAACCATGCATTGATTTGAATAAGAGACCGGAATATGAATAGGGGAGGCCTGAATAGAAAGATGAGTAATAAAATGTAGCAATAACAATACATTTGTAGCCTTACAGGGCATTTGGACCTCCGGACACCTACTGGAGTAAAGGGAAGTGTAGTGCCACAGGGAGAGACAGTGCCTGGCAGACGGGGTCTTGCAGAGGCTGGTGAGCCTAAATCCCTGAAAGAGGAGAGGGGACTGGCAAAGGCTAGTGAGCCTCAATACCGAGAGAGGAAGCCAGCAGTGCTGAGTGAGAAGCCTGAATGCTCTGAAGTTCCAGAGGGTGAGAGTTTCCCTGAATGATGAAGCTGTGAACAACAGTGAAACGCGTTAGGTGAAGGGGAACGCACATCGGTCTAGTACAAGCACCACGAGGAGGTCTGAATCCGGCTGGTAACCACTATCCTCTGGGACTTTGTAGCTACAGAAATTGGACTGAATGCGATTACAGTAAGGGAAAGAAATAGGGTGCGAGGTCAAACAAGGATCGCACAGGAGGATTTAATAGATATGCTTTAACACGAGAGTGGTTTGTAAGTAGGCATTTTACCTAAACGGTGATGGTGTTCCAGATTTAAAACACGTAACCAACTGCCACACTGGAGAACAATCTTTATTCTTTATTTGTACCCGTACAGTGTTTGTTTTCTCTAACCAGATGCATATTAGAAAAAGGGGAGCACTTCCACAATAAGTCAGTTTAAAGCACTTGGTGATACCCCTCATTTTGAGTGAACGTATTACGCTATGTTGGTTCCTAATTTCTGTTGCCACAGGCGCTGATCCCTTTGTATATATTTCCCTGGAAGTATACATATTCTCTTGCAGTTTTACCAGTGCGGGGAACTATATATATATTGTCATTCATTTAAAACACAAATTTTCTGGTGTTACCAACAAAACTGTGTGCATGTTACCCATGGTGGATTTTAATGAATATTATAGGAAGAATACATGATGAATCCTTGCAGACCCTCCAGACTGAGTTGTCAGCTTATTGGCTTTTGTACAGTGCCTTCCCACCAGCCTGCCCAACTTACATATGGTAAAAAATTAGAGACAGGGAACTACAATGTTTAAGGCCAACATGCAGCTTATATTTTCATTAAGCAGATGCTCACAATAAGTAGAAATCATCCCACTTTGTTATAATAGGGACAAATACATTCCTGGCCTTAAATGACTGCAAGTTCTCCTAAGTTGCACTTATATAGATGGTACAGCAAAATGTAGTTCTCATAAATCAACTGTTGTTACCCAAGACTACTGCTTTTTAGGAGCAAACATTTGTAGAAAGCAGATTTCACATGCCTGCAAAACTTATCCTGGATTTCTATAGTCCGGCTGTAATACAAAGCAAGATATTACATACACTGTAAATACCACACTGAAACTGCTGAACAGACAAAATGATTTTGGATAAACTTATGGTCCCAAGAATTCAAAATTGATTTCACTGAATATACACTTCCTAGCAATTTATATTAAATTCACCCTGCACCCATAAGTAGTGAAAAATCACTGTTCTGGGATAGTTTAATTTTTGCCATAATAAATGTTACAGTACACTATGTAAGACTGGCATATTCCTTAGCAAGGACCTTCTGCTTTTCCAATTAAATACTGAAAAAGGATGAGGAAGAAAATAGAGGACTTCCTGAAATAGATCCAAACACAAAATATCAAATTATAAAGTCCCAAATAAAGTGTTATCTCCAGTTATCTCTCAGGTTCTCTTCCATCTCCAAAATACACATTTCCAAAAGATTTTACTGATCACACCTCAAAAAGAAAATATGGAAAAAACAAGAAAAATTATAATTATAGTGTAGCTTGTTAAACATACGCCTCCAGTGTGGTCACATTCACTCTTATCAGTGTTGAAATGCCCAATACAGGACCTCAAAGTGCAAGTGATTTTATCAAACATACTTACATCAAATATAGTGAACAATTTATAGTGAACAATTGTGTTACGAAGAAGGGAGATTTTATAGAGTAAGTCTGATACCCACACCCAAAACATTGCTAGTTTTGGTAGTCAATTATACTCTCAGTCGCATTGAATGTGTTTCACTCATCAAAGCTCTAAAAATCACTTCAGATTTCAGATGCATGGAACATATTTCATTCATCAAATCAAAATCACTTCCAATTTCCTTTGTGGACAATAAAGCATAACGTGCGAAAACATTTTATTATATTTTTTAATAAATTAAAGTATTGCACTCACAAATCACTACTCTAAAATTGCATTTAAAACCAAAGCATTTCCTTGCAGCGTGTGCTGTAGTATCCCAAGCATTACTCAGTCTCTACTGTGAATATCCTTGTTCCGCTTCAGCACTCTGACTAATTTCGCCAATAAGCCAACAGACCTTTGTCTCACATATACATATCCGCATGGACATTTTATCAAATAGATAATGCCAGTGCTGTTACATGTAAAATGTCCATTAAAGGAACAGTAATACCAAAAAATGAGTGTAGTAAAGGAATGACAATACAATGTACCGTTGCCTTGCACTGGTAAAACTAGTGTGTTTGCTTGAGAAAAACAAACTACAGTTTATGTAAACAAGTTGCTGTGTAGCCATGTGTGCAGCCATTCAAATACATAAAACAGACAATTCTTTGGAGTTTTGTTTATCATTGGCTGAGCTTTCAAAGTAGCAACTTCCTTTTAATATATAAAATGCCTTATGGAAACAGTAGTATTTCAGCCTTGACAAAGTTTATTGGATTAAGAAAAATTACGCAATATGCATCACAATAAAATCAGACATGTGCATAAATTTGGGCACCCCAACAGAGATATTACATCAATACTTAGTTGAGCCTCCTTTTGCAAATGTAATTGCCTTTAGACGCCTCCTTTAGTCTTTGATGAGTGTCTGGATCCTGGATGGCAGTATTTTTGACCATTTGTCCATACAAAATCTCTCCAGTTCAGTTAAATTTGATGGCTGCCAAGCATGGACAGCCTGCTTCAAGTAATCCCATAGATTTTCCATGATATTCAAGTCAGGGGACTGTGACGGCCATTCCAGAATATTGTACTTCTCCCGCTGCATAAATGCCTAGGGAAGTGTGAGAAGGAAAAACAGCAGCCTGCCAAAAAGCATTTCTCTCCTAAAGTGCAGGCACAAGTCACATGACTTGGGGCAGCTGGGAAATTGAGAATATGTCTAGCCCCATGTCAGATTTCAAAACTGAATATAAAAAAATTCTGTTTGCTCTTTTGAGAAATGGATTTCAGTGCAGAATTCTGCTGGAGCAGCACTATTAACTGATTCATTTTGAAAAAATTTTTTTTCCCCATGACAGTATACCCCTTTAATTTCTACTAAAATGATAACCTGTCTGTGCTGAAGGGATCAGTTCCCCACCCCTACTTAGGCTCACAAAGTGACCAAAAACCTCCCTCTTCTTGTTCCACCATGAAGTAATGGTCCTTGGGACCTGAAGGGATTCCGCTTTCCAGAGAAATATGTGCACAGCCCACTATGAAAAGCATGAGGGTTTTGCATTACACCATGACCCTAATTGGGGTTGTAATGAGTAACATGGCTTCCTGATGTGGAAGATAAGGTATGTCTGTGTGAAAAAAAAAAAGTGTGTGGTGTGTAGTGCATGTCTCTATATAAGACAAAAGGGGGGGACGACATATTTTCCTTTTTATGTCTGATGTGGGAGCCCTAGTAACAGAAAAATATTAGCTGCCCATCACTTTTTCACAGACAAAATTCATGCACTCCATCAAATTTACTTGGATCCACAAGAGTCTTATGAAAAATCTCTTTCACGTTCTTGCTCTTCACATTCCTCCCTTGGGTGAGGTTTCGGTACAGCTCATAGCCAATTATTAAGATTCCTCCCTCTTGATGCCAATGTTGCATCATGTAAGAGCTTTCCTGAGGACGCTTCACTGTAGCAAGTTCAGCGACCTGGTGGTTGACAATTTATAAGAGAAGGGAACAGGCTATGGCAATCAAAGTAAATGGAATTTAGTCGTTATTTTATATCAATGGTATATTCATGAATGCACTTCATCATTTATCTGGTACCACTTGCTATGGGCACTCTTCCCTTCTTCATCCCCGCCATACTTGATTTATCGGTGGGGTGTTACCAAGATTTGTCAGACTATCACTATTTCAATTTATAAATAAATAAAATACTGTAATAACGAGCATTAACATTTTTAATATAATATAAAATGAAAAAGTTTGAATAATAACATAGCAGAGCAATTCCACCATGCCTGTAGCCAAGAACATAGTAGGGGTAAAAGGGGAATGTCATGCACTGAAGTTGGTAACTGCATAATACTAAAGTGCAAACCTCCAGTTTTCTTCATCGTCCATGCCATCCTGCCACTTTTCAAATTCATTGAGCCAATTCAAAACAGTGTTTAATGGACACACCACAAGTGCAGTGCTAAAATCCAACTTGTCAGACAAAAGAACAGTGTGTAGGAAAGTCACAACCTCTAATGGACAATGAGATTTACATTTTATGTAAAAGCCCATTTACAGAAAGGCATAGCATATTAAAGAGATGTACAGGAGGCATAATGCACAGTAAATTCACATTATTAGCATTGAAAAACATACTGGTGACATATAAATGCCTATTACTAGAATCAGGTTTGTTTATGGGGAACTCTGGCTTCCAAACCACAATTTGATAAAGAGGCCCACATAACACAGAAACCCCTAACATACCCATCACAGTTACCTGTTTCTTCAAAAATTATGAATAAATGCCATTTTCTATGCTGAAATTTAGCTGGTTAACAGTTCTTCTCTTGCTGCATCATTTGAATTCCTTGCGGGGAAGGAGGTACTAAAATACTGATGTTACAAATTGTAACAACTTCTCCACAGCTTACAGTCAGCATGCAGGAACTACATAACCCACCCTGATATTATTTTTTACACTCTATTTCTATCTTATTTGTTGATATCCTTTTGTTACAGATTATACTGGGTATTACTGTTGGCTACAGTGTGCGAATAAGACTTGAAATACATCCATTTGCCTTGCTCATGTCATCACAGTCCCAGGGGGAACAGAGATACGGTGCCCCTATAAGCAAAGCAAGGAACAAAGCTAATTAAGCAGCAATGGTGATAGAGGATAGCACATATTTGCTGTACATTAAGTCCAAAGACTTAGTCCAGCAAAGTTCTCTGGATATGCTGGAATTGCCAGTTGGCGGGAACCTACAGCAGTCTAAAGCAAGATGCAGGGTACAAGCAAGTACCAAACAAAATGAGAACTAACCTGTGGCAGGATGTTATGTCTGTCACATGATCACCCCCTCTGTATTTACAAGGCTGTTACTTGCTCAACACTGTATTACAAGCTAGTATATATTTTTTACGCTTTTCTGGCCCTCGGGTAATTACATCGGAGGCATGGCTTACCTTACAATAAAAGCGTACTTAACAGTTAAAGAAAAGCTACATTCCAACCAAATTAACAATACAGTGGCAAAGGACATATTAAAGGGTCAGATTTCTTTAACTCGTTTTCTAATTCTTGGCTTTAAGTTCCACGTATATTAAGAAAAAAAATAAAAAGCATTTGCTATATGGAAAGTATATCAAGCTAATTGTTATGGCTAGCATTAAATATACCCTTGTGGGGAAAATTATTTTGCTAAAAATACTGGCTTAAACACTAAAATAAACACACAGACTAGACAACAGAAGTTCTGCCAGAAAATGCATACCAAGTGTTAACCAGAGGCTAACCTGGACTGAAAGATTATACAGCACAAAGCTTTGTAGATTCATTCCTATGACATATGTGGGGAAAACAATCTGTGGGAAGAATAAGCTGTGCAGCTGACTTGTGCTTTTAACAGGCATTTGGCTGAAGGTACACAATCAGGCAAAGTTGCAGGTGCAGTTTAAAATAAATAGCTTTTTAGAAGAAAAAGGACATAGTGTTTTGACAATAATTTATTTAGGAATACACATGGGAAATTTGCTCCCAACAAGTATCTAGGAGAAGGAAAGAAAATGAAACAGAAAAATAGAAATATGAAAATAGAAAATGAAATAACTTTAGTTTAATGTTTTGCAGTCACTTTAAAACAAATTACCATTCCATGGATAATCCCTCTGTATAATGAGCTGCTCCTTACTAGAGAAGCTACTGTATATCATAAGCAATAAAGAGACAGAAATGCCAGATGCGAAAAGGTTTCCTTTCTTTTTTTTTGCGATAATGCTATCAAGGCACATATTTACCTTCAAAGTCTTGCCGAGACCCATACAATGAGCCAATATACAGCCAGAACCAGAGTTCTTTTTGGTCTTTTTTACAGACTCCAGTCCCACATGAACTGAACACCTGCACAAAGAAGATTTAAACATGTTAGGGAAGCACAAGCATCAAGTATTCTTTTTTTATTTATCTGTCACTTCTCATTTCTTACCGTCTACCTGATGTGGTTTCAGCTTTGTAACCATGGTACTGTGAACCTGCAACAAAGGCTCTTTTGTTTCTTCATCTTCATCAAACACTAGTTTAGTGGTGACTGGACACTTCACAGTTGATGCATCTCCAATATCAATGACCTGCAACCAGATATTTTAATAATTACTTGAAAGCGCAATGAATTTCTTCAAAATAGTTCAAATGACTATTATTATATAACATTAATTTATATATATATATATATATATATATATATATATATATATATATATATATATATAATAAAGACTCTATAGAGTTAGGTCCATTTGGACAGAGACAGCTTTTTTTTCTAATTTTGGTTCTCTACATTACCACAATGAATTTTAAATGAAACAACTCAGATGCAGTTGAACTGCAACCTTATATGCGGATATATTGGATATAAAACCTGTCTGGTCAAGATGTCAGGGTTTTGATTACCAGGTTCAGGCATGTGGCCAGCAATTTAGTTAGGATTTTGGCATCCATATTTAGCAATGTGATGGGCCTATAGGAACTGCACTGCGTGGGGTCTTTCTCTTATTTGAGGATCTATGTTATGGTTGCCTGATAAAAGGATTGTGGTAGAGAGTTGGTTTTGGAAGCCAACTGAAACAAGTTGAGTAATTTTGGGGCAAAGAACTTCACATGGGTCTTAAACCATCCTGAAGGTAGGCCGTCAGGACCTGGGGATTTTGAGGACATGAAGGAGGCAATAGCACCTTCAATTTCCTCCAGGGTAAAAATTAGCATCCAACTCTAGTCGCTGTTCAGTATCTAGGGCGGGAAGAGCAATTGACTGTCAATCCTCTTAATATCTACTACGGATTTGTTTATCTGGGAGGCATATAATTGGGAATAGTAATCTGCAAATTGCGCGCAGATCTGAAGGGGGTCTGTAATATTGGTGCCATTTGCCGTTGTCACAAGGGGAATTGAGGTGGAGGGGTGTAACTCTTTAGTTAAAAAGGAGATGTATTTAGCATTCTTGTCACCATGTTCATATAGTTGATGGTCCCTATAATTCAGGTCAGTCTCGGACTGGGATGCCAAGAGCCCACCCGAAAACCTCAGGCTGAGGGCCCACTTTCCAAATGATTATATCTCCTCTCCTCGGTCAACCTCTTTATTCTTCTAGTCTCTTCTCTCTACATACTATACTATATTTTTCCATTATTAAGCCTCTTTGTTCCCATAAAGAAATATGGAATGACCATGAAATAGGCCAAATGATTAGAAGCACTGGCACCTGGGCCCACCGGGAGTTTTCCTGGTATCTCAGTGGGCCGGTCCGACACGGATTCAGGTATTTCTTGGTGGAATCCAGAAGTAGTAATTTAAGATCTCTCTGTGTAGTGTATAATTGGTCTTGGGTGTCAGGGGTAGGATGATTGGCGTGAGCTTGCTTTGCCTGATAGGTGTCTGCTTCTGTCTTTTCTATACTGCATCGTGTACGTGCTCTGTGAGCCTTAATCATAGAAATATACACTCCTCTTGTATATTACTTGTATGCATCCCATGTTATGGCTGTGCTGGTTTCAGTCATGTTAATCTGCCAGAAGTTGGTATGGTAGTTAGGAAACTCTGTCTGTAGTTCAGTAAGGTTCACCCACCTACCCCCCAATCTCCACTGCCTCTGTAAGTTGGACCTGTGATCTGTATGGGCGTATGATCTGAGCATGGTCATGGGAGGAATTCTACCTCTATCACGTTGGGTAGGAGGTCAGCCGTTGAGTAAATTAAATTGATTCTGGACATGGCCGATTTAGCTGGGGTAAAACAAGAAAATTGGGTTTCTGTGGGATGTTTCCATCTCCAAGGGCTTCAGACCAACCTTAGATTTTGGAGGGACGCCTCCTATCAGGAGGGTGGCAATCTCCCATGCTGTCCAGTACTGCGCTGAAATAGCCTGCTACAAGAATAGGCCTGGGGTCAGGACTTGCGAGTTTGGCAGATATTTGATGCATTAGATCTAGGCTAAATGGGGGTGGGTTATATACACATACTATAGATATAGGAGTGTGTGCTAAAATACAATGCAGTATCAGGACGTGGCCTTTTGAGTCTGATTGTATAGCTTCAAAAGTAAATGGAAGGGGCGTGGCTGAGATGCCGAACTAGAAAGACGTGCTGCGCAGTAGCTCCGAGACCCTGAACTTATCCGGATCGCTACCTGTTCGATATACCACTCATTTGCAGGTATAAAGCAAACATCCTGCGGGAAGATACACCAGTCTTTCCAGGAGATGAGAAAAGGGGCACAAAAAACGTATAGATGGCTTCACAATGAGGGCCTAGCCAAAATGGAGGCACCTCCCAAAGCACGGAGCCGGCGGAACTAAATCTAAACCAGGCCGCATCGCCTGAAACAGATCTGACACTGCAATCTACGCAGCTCCTTCTGCGATAGCAGAATCCAAAAATACCCTTACCACCACACTGGCAAACACTAGCGCGACCCTCACCTCCAAAATAGAGGAAGTGCGCATCAAAGTCTCTCTCCTGCGACAGGATTTGCAGTCTGTCCGAGACCTTACTACAGAGGTGGAACGCAGACTGGGAGACCTGGAAGATGAGGTGTGACCCCTCACACAGAATATGCAACACCTACAGCGAGAGAATGCAGACATGGCTTCCAGCCTGGATGATTTGGAGAATCGCAACCGCAGATCCAATCTTAGAATAGTGGGCCTGCCGGAGGGTTGCGAAGGTGGAGGACTTTGTGGAAGGATGGCTCAAAGAGATAGTGGGAAACAATACTTTCTCCCAACATTTCGTGTTGGAAAGGGCCCACCGCATACCTGTCAGGAAGTTGCCTCCAGGTGCACCACCGAGGACATTGATTTTGAAGCTGCTCAATTATAGGGACCAAGACGTAGCATTCAGAGCGGGCAGAGAGAAAGGTGACATTCTTTATCAAAACTCCTCAAAAGTATCCTCATACCTGGACTACTCACTTGCGATCCAAAAGAGGAGAGGAACCTTTGTGGAAGCACGCCGCAAACTACGGGACAAAGGGATCAAGTATGCCATGCTTTACCCAGCTAAGATGAGGATTCTAGATGGAGAAAAGGCTCTTTTTTTCGACAACCCGAAAGACATCATTCAGTGGCTAGAACAACGGCTAGAAAAAGTTTTTTTTTGCCTTCCTCTGGATTAACTAGCAGTTAGGCAGATTAAAAAAAAACAAAAAACTAAAAGGTTGAACTTGATGGACGTGTGTCTTTTTCAACCTTACTTACCATGTTACTATGATCTCCTCCTAGAAGGCCAAGCACCTAACTCAAAGGCTTGGACATCCAATCAGGTCGTATAACTTTTGTACTTTCAGCAAGTGCCTAGATACCACTCAGATTTCTGATTCTAGTTATGAACATTTGACAAATTTTAGGGCCTTCTCCTCAGGTGAGGAAATTGACATTCTGAATTATCCACTGAAATGATGCCAACCTTGGAAAGATTTGGGGTGGGCTGGCTTTCCGATGAATATCTATGGCAAATTACATTGGCACTGAGATATAAGTGGGTAGCTACCCAATTACTAGGTTGCCACAAGGAGCCCCCGCGCAGTACCACCACTGCTACAGAGACTTACTTTGCTAATCTCCGAGGGAAGGTTAAGTGTTATGGGAAAGATGTATCCCCGGGTTAAGGGAGGATACCGGGAGGGAGGAAATTTCCTTTTTGGAAATAGGAATTATGTTATTGTAATGTCTTTACTGTTATCTTGTCTTACTAATGCACTAAGGATTGATGATTTTACATATGGTTGTAGGGAGGGAATACATACCCCAGAACCCCTCCCAACTAGCAGGTTAGTAAACCAAATGCGAGATTAGTCATGGCTAACAAACAACTAAGATACAAGTTGTATCGTGGAAACACGGGGCCTGAATAACCACATTAAATGGTCAATAGTCCTGGACTACCTAAAGAAATCAGGAGGGGATTTATGCCTGCTTCAAGAAACACATTACTAACAGGGCAGAGAGTGTTAGCACTAAGAAGGGCCTGGGTGGGCAGCCTATACCATGCAGAATATTCCTCCTACTCCAGGGGAGTGGCAATACATACTAGGAAAGGAATGGGCCTAGGGGTGGCGGATCTTCACACAGACCCAAAGGGTCCATATTTAGCCATAAAATGCCAGCTATTTAGCTACTGTTTTAGAATTGTTAATGTGTATATCCCTCCCCCTTTCTCCACAACGCTACTAGATGAGATTTTGACTCGAATAGCTAATATGGGTTCTGCACCCAACTATGTGGCTAGGAGACTTCAATGCGGTCCCAGACCCTTCTATAGACAGGCTTACGCCCTTGCCTCATGACACCTCGGTATTTCCCAACTGGATTGTGGGAGCTGGATTAATACATGTCTGGAGGTCCAAGCATCCCACTGCTAGACAGTATTCCTGCTACACAATAGCAACATCGGCTCTATCTCATATAGACTTAGCCTTAGTAAACAAGGAGGCTCTCCGTCTCATGCTTTCAGCGGAATACCTACCCCGGCCATGCTCAGACCATGCACCCCTTCAATTAACCCTAGCATTCCCAGGACCTGAGCAAACGCGCCGCTGGCACCTGGCCAAAAAAATTGATACATAACCAGAATATTCAGGCGAGCTTTCAGCCTTTGTTCACAGAATTCTGGAACACAAACATAGATACAGCAAGGGAAACGGTTGTATTGGATACGTGTAACGGGTGGACATGGGGAACTTATGTCTCCCCTATCAAAAGGGAACGGAACAAAACAGAGGCAGGTCTTGACAGGGCCAAATCAGATCTCCAAACAGCAGAGGTAACCTAGGCCAGGAGGACAGCTTATCGCACAGACAGGCCATGGCGCTTGCGCAAAGAAACATCAACCTCTTACTTACAGATAAATATTCTCAATTTGAAATTAACAGACGAGCAGCTTGGTATGACAGGGGAGATAAGAGTGGCAAATTATTGGTGCTGTTAGTTAAAGAGCCGCAAGAAGTGACAGCCGTTCCTAGATTAGTTATGCCCTCAGGAGAAGTGATACAAGACCCACAAGCAATAGCAAATGCCTTTGGGGAGTACTATAAAGAACTCTATCTCTCGGATCTAAACCCAAGGTTACAAGAATACCTAGCCCCTATTCCATTCCCTAAATTAACCTATAGATGCCCCTATAGATGAGGAGATTGCTAACGCTATAGCTAGCTTCCCCAATAAAAAGTACCCTGGCCCTGACGGAATCCCAATTGAATGGTATAAGGCGAATATAAAATCACTAGCACTCGCCTTGCTCTGGAATGCCATCGTAGGCGGTGATAATGGTTATATTAAAGCAAGGTAGACCTGACCAGTTTTGCGACTCCTGCCGCCCTATATTAATGCTCAATGCAGACATAAAGAACTTTACCAAAGTTCTTGCTTCCTGACAAACTGATTTTATGCCAGGGAGGGCAACTGATGTCAACATTAGGCGCCTATATTTGAATATGCAAGCACATCATGACAACAAAGGCACCAGGGTCATAGTCTCCCTTGATACAGCCAAAGCATTTGACACTGTCAAGTGGTCTTACCTTTGGGAGGTGCTGGGCTGCTTTGGCATAGGAGATAGATTTATTAGGTGGGTTAAGGCAATTTATAAAGCTCCTGGAAGCCAGGTCAGAGTAAACTCATATCTCTCACAACCCTTTGAGCTACACAGAGGCCTCTCTCTCTCCCTTTTTGTTTGCACTAGCAATTGAACCTCTGGCTATTCAGATCCGCAATAATAAGGAAATTATAGGCATGAAAATGGGCCAGCTAGAGGAAAAGACATCCCTGTATGCCGATGATATGTTGGTTTATCTGGCTGATCCCGATGCCTCCCTATCCATCCTGCTTCAAGTGATAAACAGATAAGGAACACGGGGCTTAGAGTGAATTGGGAGAAATCCACTATTTTCCCGATTGATGAAATTGCCCCCCAGGACCAAAATCCAACCCAATTGAAATGGACCACTTCCTTTAAGTACCTAGGAGTGATTGTCTCCAGGGATCTCACTAACTATGTGCGAGACAACCTGGAACCGGTTCTCCAGGAGTACCGCAGGAAAACCACCTCATGGGTTAATTTGCCTCTCTCTTTGGTGAGGAGAGCCAACATTGTCAAAATGATTTTTTTTTTGCTGAAATTCTTATATAAACTACATATAACTACTTCCCCGATACTACATATAACCGGTTCTCTAGGAGTACCGCAGGAAACCCACCTCATGGGTTAATTTGCCTCTCTCTTTGGTGAGGAGAGCCAACATTGTCAAAATGATTTTTTGTCGAAATTCTTATCTGAACTACATATATAGTATAACTACTGCCCCGATATATTGCCCCAAAGATGGTTCAAACAAATAGATAAAATAACCAACTCCTTTATTTGGGGGAACAAGGCACCCCGCATTAGTCTAGCCGCTATTCAATCCCCGACCTCCAAAGGAGGTTTAGCTTTGCCCTATTTTTTTCTCTATTACCATGCCTTGCAACTGGTATATGCCCGCTGGTGGCTAGTGCCAGATTTAAATAATCAAGCCTTGATGGTAGAGGCAGCAAGTGCCACCTCAATGGAGGCCCTGGTTAACCACCTGTACAGGGGTGCACATTCCGCCTTCCCGCATACCGCTTCAATGGTTCCAGAAATGAAGATCTATGATACATATATGAAGAAATTATACCCGCGCCCAGAAACATGGTCTCCGGGCACTCCAACACTTTAAACAACTCACTGACTAAGAAGTCTGGGCCTCCCTAGGTATAAAGTATCAGGAACAAATAGTGGAGGGAGGGCAGCTTAAGTCATTCCCGGTTCTCAAGGATGAGCACCAATTACCGTCTAGAATGATTTTCCGATATATACAATTGAATAATCCTTTCCAAACACAGTTTCAGGTTAGACCCCTGAATATAACACAGTGCTCTCTCGAACGATACCTTAGGCAACCTGAACTGCAAAAAGTGGTTTCCTGGATCTATGCTATTCTGTCAAAACCCCATGTCACCCACCTAGAGAGGGTCTGTCTAAAATGGCAGGCAGACATCCCAGAAATGAATGAAGAGGCATGGAACGCGGTCATAGAGCAATCCCTGAGCTTAATATTTCAAATAGGGACAGGGTAGTTCAGATCAAATTCTTTCATAGGCCCTACCTTACCCCCCATAGACTAGCAAAGATCTATCCGGGAACCCCTGATACCTGCTATAAGTGTGGGACAGAAACAGGAACACTATACCATGTCTTCTGGTAATGTGCTCACATGCAAAGATATTGGGGAAAAGTCTTAAGTTTTATTTAGAGCAGATTTGCGCTTCCATATATACTTTCCCCGGAACTATGTCTAATGGGACTTACAGAGCCACTTACTCTCCCCCCATACCAGAGGCAGTTCCATCTGCAAATGCTATATTTTGCCAAAAAGGCCATCCTCCTCACGTGGTAAGACACTAGACCTCCCACTTTGGCCAGGTGGAAGTCACTGGTTAATGATGTCCTGCCCTGCTGTTCCAGGCCATTTGTGGTGGATGGATTGACCTGCCAGAAACAGCAGTACCATGTACATGAGTAAACAGTGTGAGTGATACCTGATTTGCCCTTTATACAGCCGTATGATGTATGCATTTTAGCACAAGTGTATAAGTATGTACAAATGACCCGAAGTGATTGTACTGAAGTAAGACATTACAATTGTTTGTTTTGTTAATTAAAAAACTGGTAAATAAAAACTTTAAAAAAAAAAAAAAAAAAAAAGGAAATGGAATTCCCTTCCGTACTAAAATGGCTATGCCTGAGGAGTATGATGAGTAGGTTTTTTAAGGGACATAATCTTGCTTCCTGTCAGGTGTGTCTCTTGTAAGAGAATTATGTCTGATTTCTGATCTTTGCGAAACTTGAGCACAATGGTGCGCTTAATCCTGTCATTTAAACCTCTGACATTCCAGGATGTCAATCTGATTTTGCTTTCAGTCATGGAGAAAGAAAGTGGGGAGGGGTAATGGATGCCCCCGTACTGTCAATGTCACATACAGTATATTCACATATTAAACTGTGAAAGCAGTATTATGGTCATCTATAACATACAATAGTGAAAGAAAAAAAGAAAAAAATTCACCCAAGAAAAACCTTGTCCCACCCTGTATCATCCTAAACAGGGATACTGCCCTATACTATAAACGTATTGTTAACTTAACTAACTGTGGAAGTAACAACTAAACCTTAATGGCCAAAAGTATCTCTGACCTCACTCCATAACAGCTATCCTCACAGATGCCTTGTGCAGGGTGTTCTTGAACAATAGGAACCTTCGTTTGTTTTATAGTACATCTGCTGTGGTATGCATTGAGTCAGCTGCAGGTGATGGTGGCACCCTTATTTTAAGCCTTTACTGTCTAGCCAATCATTCACTTCTTGTGGGTCAGCAAAGAAACTGTGTTTGCCATCCGATTGTATCCGTAACTTGGCCGGATACAGCATTGCATAAGGTATGTTTGTTGTCTTTCAGATGTTTTTTGCCACCAACAAAGGAGGCTCTTTTTTTCTGTATTCCAGATGAAAAGTCTGGGTAAAGTGAAATTTTTTTCCCTTGGAACTGCACATTGCCTATATTTCTTGCGGCAGTCAGCACTGCGTCCCCGTCCTTATAATTCAGGATCTTAGCAAGGAAGGGGCGCGGAGGGGCTCCTGGGGGGGCTGGCCTGGTTAGGACCCTGTGGGCTCTTTCAACCAAGTGGGGGGAACAATTGGACTCACCCAGGTGCTGTTTTAGCCAGTCCATGAAGAAGGCCTCTGGGTCTCTCCCCTCCACACCTTCTGGTAGGCCAACCACCCTCACATTGTTCCGCCTTTGCCGGTTTTCAAGATGTTGAATGTGGGCCACCGCTTGTTTGACCTGAGTGCGAAGCTGCTGAATCTAATCCCGGAGTGGAGTGCAGGTGTCTTCCAAGTTGCTTATACGGGTTTCGGTTGCAGCAGTACGCTCGCTTATGTTCTGCGTGTCTTGGCGCAGGATGGAGAGTTCCACACGGAGCTCTTCGATCTTATATGTAAAGGTAGACATCAGTGTTGCCTGGCACTCCGCAATTGCAGTTAGAACCTGGTTAATCTGCAGGTCTTGAGGTGCGGTCAGTGGTGGTGATTGCTGGGCGGTGGGGGGCCGTCTCGCATCGGAGCCGTCATCTTGGCCTGCATTTCTTGCGTAGACACCGAGTTTTTGGGCGATGTCTGGTTTGTTCTTCGGTCCGCTTTTGCCTCCCATCGATGCAGGTAAGTTGCCCGTCAGTGTGGCAGCGGAATGACAGCCTTACAGCTCAGATTGAGGATAGTAAGGGTTTATCAGGATAATTCTTTAGTGGAGCTCCGGTCACACGTGTCTGCTCCTTTAGGCTGTCATGCCACGCCCCCTGGGTTCCCTCATTTTTAATGCTCTGCCAGGCCTTTACTGCAGCGACTTTCAGTTGCTGTTTTGTTTGTGGGCCTTTCTGTCCAAAGTTTAGTCTTCAACAAAAGAAATGCATACTCCATTGGGTTTAGATCAGGTGACTGACTTGGCCATTCAAGAATATTCCACTTCTTTGCTTTAATAAACTCCTGGGTTGCTTTAGCTGTATGATTTGGGTCATAGTCCATCTGTGTTATGAAACACCTCCCAATCAATTTGACTGCATTTAGCTGGGTATGAGCAGACAGTATGTCTCTGAACACCTCAGAATTCATTCGGCTGCTTCTGTCCTGTGTTACATCATTGATAAACACTAGTGTCCCAGTGCCACTGGCAGCCATGCACTCCCAAGCCATCACACTGCCTCAGCCATGTTTTATAGATGACATGGTATGCTTTGGATCATGAGCTGTTTCACACCTTCTCCATACTTTTTTCTTGCCATCATTCTGGTAGAGGTTGATCTTGGTTTCATCTGTCAAAAGAATGTTTTTCCAGAACTTTTTTAGATTTTGTTTTAGCCAATCTAGCCTTTCTATTCTTGATGCATAGGAGTGTCTTGCACCTTGCAGTGCACCCTCTGTATTTACTTTCATGCAGTCTTCACTTTATGGTAGACATGGATATCGATACGCCTACCTCCTGGAGAGTGTTGTTCACTTGTTTGGCTGTTGTGAAGGGATTTCTCTTCACCATGGAAATGATTCTGTGATCATCCACCACTGTTATCTTCCATGGACGTCCAGGTCTTTTTGCGCTGCCTTCTTTCTTTCTCAGGATGTACCAAACTCATGTACATTTTGCCTCCCCTAATATTGTAACAATTTCTCTGATGAGTTTTTTTTTGTTTTTGTTTTTTTGCAGCTTAAGGATGGCTTGTTTCACCTGCATGGAGAGCTCATTTTACCACATGTTGTCTGTTCACAGCAAAACCTTCCACATACAAGCACTTCCCCTCCCATTCAAATCAACTCCAGGGCTATTTTCTGCTTCATTGATAATGACATAACGAAGGAATTGCCCACACCTGCCCATGAAATAGCCTTTGAGTCAATTGTCGTTGTGTTAAAAAAGCCTTTAGTTCCTCGCATTTTTATGCAATCTTTTTGTTCAACCCACTGAATTAAAGCTGAAAGACTGCCGTTCAACTGCATCTGAGTTGTTTAATTTAAAAGTCATTGAGGTAATTTAACGAACCAAAATTAGAAAAAAGTTGTCTGTCCAAATATTTATGGACCTAACTGTATATCGTTTTTATTTAACACATTGTACAAATGTCTGACTTTTCCGTCCTTCTTCATAAAGGTCTTAATAAGGTCTGAAACATTGGACACACAAATTATAGTGGGAGCGCTGGTCCATTTTTTGATTAATACTAACTTAATACTAACCAACTTTTTTGTTTTTCACATTAGAGTGTTGGCACTTGAGTGCCTGACTGCTCAGTAAATTCTGATTTGGGAACCAAATTGAGCAGTAAAATGTAACTTCTATTCATAGCTTTATATGTTTTTATTTTTTTGTAACTTAGATTTTATTGGGTTTCACAATAAACTTACATAGTCAACAGCAGAAATGTTATGTCATTAGTTATAGCATTCTGTTCTCTTCCATTCAATAGTTTCCAAATTGTTTTACAGATTGTATTTTGAATCATACAAAAGTAGTAAAATGTCACAACCGTATTGGAAAAGAAATAATAAAAAAAAGAGGAGAAGTTGGGAGAGTAAGGAGAGGGAGGAAATAAAAAACCAAAACAAGAGATGGCATAAGAAGGAGAAGAATCAGCCAATAGTTACATTTCGAATTCTAAGATTTGTTGTTAACAATAGGTGAATTAAGATCGGTCATCTCTAGTTGTTCGATAATAATCCCAGTTGCTCCAAATATTATGTAACTGTAATGAATTAATACGGGCAGTCATTTCCTCAAATCTCATTACTTTCAAGCCTAAGGATTATTTCTTGAATGGTTGGGATGGTGGAGGATTTCCATTTGGAGGTTATTGCCAATCTGGCTACAGTAGTTACCTGGTTGACCCATTTTTGGGCCGTGTTTTTCAATCCCGGAATAGGGAGAGCTAAGAGTAAATGAGGCATGTCGATATTCAAAGGAGTTTTGAAGACCGCTAATATTAAATTGACAATTTCCTGCCAGAACTCAGTCAGTTTAGGACAAAATGTGATGAAGCGTGCCTTTATGGTGACACCCTCTCCAGCACAGAGGGCTGCCCTGTGGAAACATCTTAGAAAGTCTGTCAGGGGTGAGGTACCATTTCATCAGCGTTTTATATATACTTTCTTTTGTTGAACACAAGTCGTTATTTTGCGGGCATTTTGCCATATTTTGCCCCATTGGGCTAAGGTTAAGCCTGGTTCCCACACAGACTCCCAATACAGCATGTATGAGTATTAGGGAAGGGGTCTTCTGGTAGGGCGTTCAATAAGTTGTACAAACGTGAGATTAGACCCTTATACGGGAATGTGCTACCCAATATTTTCTCAAAGGGGGTTAGCCGAATCAGAGATTGCTGTCTAAAGAGAGTGATAATATAATGTTTAATCTGGAGGAATTTCATCTCTTTCCCTAATCTCCATTTACATCTATTAGCGAGTTCCTGATATGTATAAAGCCTGTGCCTTAGTGGATCTATGAAATCAATAATTCTCTCAAAATTAAAGGCAGCCCATTAAGATTGGTAAATTGGTCTCTGACCCGGCTGGAAGTCTGGATTCCCTTGGAGCATTGTTAGGGCTGATGGGTGGTGGCTAATCTTATATTTCCTTTGGCACTGTCTCCATATAGTACACATGAATTTGATATGCTTTGGGGCCAGAATCTGAAGCTGTATTTTGGGCTTATCAGGTAGTATCAAATTGCTTATGTGAAGGGGAGATGCCACACAGCCTCTAACTGAGCCCATTTAGTTGGAGGAGAGGTTTGTAGCCATGCTAGAGTTTGGCGGAGATGAGTAGCTTCATAATATTTCCCCACATCTGGTACTGCCAGGCCGCCTTGGCTCCTCCCAGTCATGAGTACCGAGCATGGAAATCTAGCCTTCGTTGAACCCCAGATGAATTTAAATATTAGCTTTTGAATATGGCCCAGTTGTGAAGGTGGGATTTGGAGTGGAATGGTTTCAAACAAATATAATAACTTGGGCAGTATAGTCATTTTAATTGCAGCAATACGCCTGAGCCATGTAAAATGGTATTGCTGCCAATCTTGGAGGTGCTTTGTGATTTGTTTCACCATAGGCGAAAATTAGTTTGAACCAGTTGGTGATAATGAGGGGTTAGTTTGATACCTAAGTAGTTAATATGGGTCTTGTGCCATTTGTCTTGGAAATTTTCTTGTAGAGCCCTCCGTATGTTTCCTCAGTATGGAACATAAGTGCTTCCTATTTCGCCCAATTTATTTTGTATCCCGCTACTTTACTATAATCTGATAAAGTGTTACGGAGATTGGGTAGGGATATTAGCGGGTTCCTAAGGGTCAATAGGACGTCGTCTGCAGAGAGAGAAATTTTGTATTCCCCTTGCCTACTGTTATCCCAGATATATCTGGATGTTTTCTTATTTTGGATGCTAGGGGCTCTATACTGAGGGCATAGAGCAAAGGGGAGAGAGGACAGCCCTGCCTGGTCCCATTCCTGATATGGATTGGTGCCCCCTACATCTCCATTCAATTTTAGATAGGCTTGGGGAGTAGAATAAAGAAGATTGATTGCTTGCAAAAAGGAGCCTTGAAAGCCCATGTGCTGAAGCATCTGGGTCAAAAGGCTTTCTCCGCGTCTAAGCTCAACATGACAGAGGAGATGCCCTGGGATTGAATAATATCAATTAAATCTATCGCTCTGCTTGTGTTGTCCCCTGCTTGCCTGCCCACCACAAATCAATCAAAATCAATGGTCACTACTGATCAATCTGGGCAATAATGGTGTCAGTCTTTGGGCTAATAATTTCGTGAAGATTTTCAGGTCGCTATTCAAAAGTGCTATGGGCCTATAATTCCCACATAGTGAGGGGTCTTTACCTTCTTTTGGCAGGACCGTTATGTAGGAGGCAAGCATGGTATAAGGTATTTTTTTCCCGCCCTTGCAAAAAGGCATTAAATAGTTCAGTAAGTATTGGTGCCAAGATCAGGTCTTATAATAGGAGTTCGAGAACCCATCGGGTCCTGGGGACTTATGGAGCGGAAGAGAGTGCAGCACACTAATTATTTCCTCCTGTGTAATAGCTTTATTAAGGCCTTCCAGTTCTTCTTCCGTTAATTTAGGTAAGTGACACCCTTCTAAGAAATGGGCTATTTGCTTTGTTTTAGTACTGGTCATTTGAGTGGTTATTAGGAAGAGATTGCAGAGTGTTGAGTAATAAGCGTGGAAGGCCTGTGAAATCTCGATAGGGTTGTGTAGGGGTTCCCCTCAGTCAGATTGAATTGTTAGAATTTGGGACTGCCTAGTACGTTGACAAAGTTGATTCGCTAGAATAGTATGGGCTTTGTTACCCATTTGGTAATATCTCCGTTTTGTCCATAGTAATTTCTCTGCATTCTGGGTTGCAATATGTTTTATTGAGGAACGTAACCTCTGAATCTCTTGGGCTATTGTAGGGTCTGGGTTATAGGAGTAGTTAGCTTCTAGTTTACGCAGGTTATTCTCTATATCGTATGTTTCCTTTCTTTGAGTGTGTCTCTTAGCAGTAGACAGTGATATGATATGGCCCCTAATAACCGCCTTATGGGCTTCCCACATAACGGCTAATGAAGAAATTGATCCTTTATTATGAGTAAAGTACTCTTTCAAATGTTCCCCGATAGCATCTCTTGAGCTGATGTCATTTAAAATAGTTTCATTCAATCTCCAATGTGTCTGCCTCTGCATCATTGGGGGGATCGAGATGTTCAATGTTATGGGGGCATGATCAGACCATGAGATAGCTTGAATAGAGGTAGTAATAGGAAATTTCAAACAGTTCTGGGACACAAAAAAATAGTCTAATCTCATAGAGGTCTGGTGGGGGGAGGAATAAAACGTGAACCGTTTATCCCTAGGATTATTAATTCGCCATGGGTCAAATATGGCATGAGACCTGATCACAGATCGGAATTGCTTGGCTTTCTGTGGAACTTGGGAAGTGCGAGAAGGAAGGGTATCTCTGTCCAAGTTCTCAGAAAACACTAAATTGTCATCACCACCCGCTAACAGAGTTGCGGAAGAGTACTTGTTTGTCAAAGCCAAAGTTTTGCGTACCATACGTATCTGCTTAACATTAGGGATATACACATTAAGCAAAGTAACTGGGGTACCAACGTAGGAGCCCTGCAGAAGTATATAGTGGCCCTGTGGGTCCGCAATTTGCTTAGAAACTGTGAAAGGGCAATCTTTATGAATCAGAATCATGACCCCAGCTTTTTTGTGGGGACCCGATGCCTGGTATATTCTGGTATAGAGGCGAGAGTTGAGTCTATAATTATCTGAGGCCTTAAAATGAGTCTCCTGAAAGAAGGCAATATCTGCCTGAAATCTTTGAATTTCCTTAAGAGCTAGTGTTCTTTTCCTGGGGCTATTCGGTCCCTTCACGTTTAAAGATATTAGGCGAATCATTGTAGCAATATATTTAAGAAAGCTAATCTGCAGGGCTCATACACCGGTGTAACCCCTAAACACTGATCAATATCAACATTCTTAGTAACCATTTGTATAATTAGCAGTTTACCAGTTAGGATAGAGGGACCTCTTGTGTTAAACCCAAGGTCATTCTGTGTGATTTGTCTAGTGGCTGGAGGAACCTTGAACAATCCAGAAAAATCGAGGTTGTTCTCTGAAAGCCCAATTAGGAGGAGGAGTGGGAAAGAAGGAGAAGGAATCCTCAAAGCCGGCTGCATGAAGAAACCGAAAGGGCGGTTCAAGTGGGTCATCCAGCTGGATTGTGTGGTTGGAGAAAAAAAAACAAATCCAAAATAGCCAAACCAAAAATAAACGTTAACAAGAGTAAACAAAACATTAGTATGCACATTGGTGTTACCTGACTTTTGGTAACCAGGGACCCTATCGGTAAATGATTTCCAAGTACCAGTGACCTGTGGAGCGTCCAGGCAGAAACAACCAGGCGAGAAGAATCGGTCCCCTGCAGGATAGGCTCAATAAAGCTAACAGTGTCAACGTTAGGGCAAAGCCAAGAGTATAAAAAATTGAAAATCTGGGAAAAAGAGAGAGCACATTCTTCCGTCGTCGGACCAGTGATCAGGTAGGAAAGGTAGGCATTGGTGAAGCAGCTGTTGGGTTCCGGCGAAGGGCTGGTTGTCTCCCATTCTGGAGCAAGTCTGGGTAGGCCTGCTTTGGGAGAATCCCCGGCTGTTGGCAATGGTGGTAATCCAAGGTCGGTGAGAAATTTGTTACTTTTCCGAGGATCGGAAAGGATATATTGCTGACCTTTCATTGAAACCATTAACTTGAATGGGAATCCCCATCGGTAAGGAACTTCATGTGCCCTCAGGAGCTGAGTAACCGGTCTGAGATCTCTCCTCTTGGCCAAAGTGATAGGAGAAATATCATTATAAATTTGTAGTTTTGCACCCTGGAAGTCAATATGCGTAGAGTTTCTAGTTGCCATAATGATTTTCTCTTTGCTCTCAAAATAATGGCAGCAAAGTATAATGTCTCTGGGGCTTGATTGGCCCGGTTTCTTAGGGCCCAAGGCTCTGTGTGCTCTGTCAAATCTCCATGCTTCCGTTGGTAGATCTGGGCATAACTTGGAGAACAGGGCTCTTAAATGTTGTCTTTATGGGACCCCTCTTATTCGAAGATTTTGTCTGCAGTTCCTATTTTCCAAGTATGATTTAAGATTGGCCAATTCGTCTTGCAAAGTGAGTTGGTCGTCTTCTAGAGTGTTGTGTCTCAGTATTAAGTTGTTTGAAATAGTCTCCAATTGATCAACTCTTTGGCCTATTACGTGCAGTTCAGTCTTAAACTCGTGGGCAGCCTCTTTAACAGCTCCTGCTATGGTTGCCGATAATGAGTTGTGCAAGGCAGAGAGTTGTTGGGCTAATATATCAGCAGTGACAGGAATGGATATTTGAAGATCACTTACTTCACGAGTGTGCAGTTCAGGCTGGTGCTCTGGTGTGTGGAGTTCGGCAGCCGTGTTGGAATAAGTGCTGTGCTCCAGCTCAGAGTCATCTCCGTGATCTTTGTATTCAGGCCTCTTCTCCATAGCTCTGTGCCCATGTGGCGTAGTAGCCTGGGAGCTTATGGCACTTGGAGAGATAGATAACGAGGTGTGCCCAAGGTCGGGGTAGTCGCTGTCTCCCCTTACCCCAGATAGCTCCTCTGGTAAGGCCGCAAGGAGCTGAGAAGGGCTGTGTGGAAGTAAGCTCGCGGGGGAGCTGGGGGTAGATGTGCTTCCCGTGTCCAGTTCCTCAACCGCTATCCCTCGCCCTGCACAGCTTCTCTACCGTAGTTGACTTGAGTGGCTGGGGCGCTGATTTGAGGGGAGCAGTCGGGAGCTTTTGGTTGGGGCCCGCGTTATGTCCGGAGTGGCGCCGCCATTTTGGATCTTGCGGAGCTTATCTGTAGCCGAGCGTTTATGCAGGAATGGTGTTAGTGTACCTGCTGTTTCGCGTTTTTTCTTTTTCCCCATAAATTCCCCGATCTTCTGTAAAATGAATGTGGCTTAAATTCGGGGGATTATGGCCTCTCACTGCGGAGCTCCGGAAACAAACGGCTTCACCTAGTCATGATGCGTATGCGCCCCTAAATGTTTTTATTTTTGAATAAATTGTTTACTGCTCCACCTTCTTTTCTCGATTGTATATGTGATCTACATTATTCTGATATACTGCAGATGTCTGATGTGTGAGTAAGTGCAATGAGAAACATTTAACGGAGAGTGTAAAAGAATTCACAATCACAGCAAGAAGGCAGCAGTCATTTTGTGGACACTATTATTAAGGCAAGCAACGCAGCATGTCAAAATTTTGTTTATGCTCCAGAACAGGAGATATGCCCATGCCCAGAAACTGGCTACACAATTAGAAGGTGAGAAGAGGGGACATGTGGGAGGTGACAGGTCCCCTTTAAAGCATGCCCCCCTATATCACAGTATGTTTATGAGCTGTGACTCTGTTATGCAAGTATAACGCACTTTACTCAAAGTATATAAATTAATACACAAAGACAGTTTATGTGAGCTGATAGCTGGCTGAACTAATACACTATATTATGGCTTACAATTTATACTGAGCTGGCATTTTGGCACATATATAGGTTAAGTTATGCAAGTTCTATGGGCTAATGCAAGATAAGATTTGTGCCCTTACATTAATACATAGCATATGTAATTTTATAAAATTATAGTTTATATTATAACTTTTGATGCTTGCTAACAATATAGTCAACTGTCAATATGTCTATAAGAAACATTTATAACAATGAAATTGTTGAGTGGACCATCAGAGCTTTCTTCACAACAGTCATACATTTGCAAAAGTTCTAGACTAGAAATAAAGAGGAGATTTTGTGTACTTGCTGTTAAATCTCTTTCTCTTCAGTTTCTTGGGGGACACAGGGACAGAGGGGGAAAGCTGGTACCACTAAGAGGCAGGATACAACTAAGAAAAAACTGGCTCATCCTCTACTGGCTATACCCCCAGCTCAGTTTGTATCAAAGTCAACAGGAATTTTAATGCAATAAGAAACAAATAACTTAATCAGTAATGGGAGAAAAAAAAACTGTATCATGCCTAACAGAAAAAAAAGAGAGCCTCAATCCAGGGAGGGAAGCACTGTGTTCCCCAAGACACTGAAGAGAAAGAGATTTAACTGAGAGTACATAAAATCTCCTTTTCTCCAAGTCTGCTAGGGGGACACAGGGATGTTGGGGACGTACAATGTCTTGGACTCTGTGTAGACGGGATCCAAGGTGTGAAGTGCTGCCTCCTTTGGGTTAGCCGATGAGGGGCGGAAGGTTGGAACAGCTATCTTCTGATTCAGATGGAAGTGTGAGATGACCTTAGGTAAAAAGGAAGGAACGGTAAGGAGCACCGCCCTGTCATGGTAGAAGGGCGTTCTGCATGACAAGGAGTTAAGTTCCAAGACGCGCCTCGCTGAGGCGATTGCCAGGGGAAGAAAACGTCTTTCAGGTGAGCCACTGAAGAGATACTGAGCATAGTGGTTCAAAGGGTGGCCTCTGCAGAGCAAGTAACACCAATGTGAGGTCTCAGAGAGGAGCTGGAGGTCGTACAGCCTTTGAAAGGCAAATCGCAAGTATTACTGATGGTAATATGCATCTTTTTTGTTGAGGGAAATCAGAAATTGTCCAGGGGACATTGCAGCGATGACTGATCTGAGGGACTCCATTTTGAGTCGCCGGGAGAGCCTAGGGAGGAGAGAAAAGCCATGAGAAGATTGCTCTCCTCTGTCCTCTGGCCAGCCCTTCTGTCCTCTTGTAAATGAAGGATACTTGAGTCTGGATGGTCTGTGCAATAAGCTATTGAGACCCGGAGACAGGTTCCTCGCTGGGAAATGCCAATGGGGAACCTCTACTCAGCGTAGAAGCCCTGGGCATCCCATGGTGTCAGTCTAGCTGAACAATAGTTGTGAAAAAATAAAACAATAAATTATATGTCCTATCCTCCTGAGGACACAACACAAACTGAGCTCCACCTGCTGGGGGTATAGCCAGTAGATGAGGAACCAGTTTTTTCTTACTTGTGTCCTACCTCCTAGTGGTACCAGCTATACCCCACTGTCCCTGTGTCCCCCAAGCAGACTTGGAGAAAGAAGCTTTAATTAAATAAAGTTCTAAAGTTAGTGTTTAATATTTGCAGTGGTATTCTTTGGATTTGGTCTCAGTATTTTTATGAGCTGCAGAGAAAAACAATAAAAAATATGCAGATCATGATTTTTTTTAGACTACTCCTCTCCACATCATACAAAAATGTTATTTCAGTGAAGTGCCCATTCACTGAAAGGGTTAATATACTACCCCATGACGTCTACTGTAAACGTGGATAACCAGCGTTAGGAGATTTATTTATGATGGACACCATTTTAAAGAGGGAAATCAGTGGCTAACAAGGGGTGAAATCTAGCTTTGTTTACCTCTCTTAGTTTCTCTCGTTCTTGCTCTCTCTCTGCTATACTCTTCCTTCTCTCCTCTTCCTCTTTCAAGGCATTCCGAGTTTCTGTTCGCAACTTGTCATTTTTGATAATCTTTCTTATCTTCTTCCTGCCCTTTCCAGGTGATTTGGAGTCTGAGTCCTCATCTTGGTCTCCATTCTCTGAACTACCATGATTACTCTAAAAAAAAACAGTGACATGTATGCAGAGTAGCAGGGTAGGGATAGGTATATAATATATAGAAGTAAAAAGGCTTGTTAAGTGTAAAGGAAAAACCAAATACACAGGGCTGATAGAAAGAATAATTATATACAGTAGATCAAATAGGACTAAATGTATAATAACTTAAAATCAAAAAGAAACAGCACTAACAAGTGCATATTGCAGATATGACAAATATAATTCATTATAGGTAATAAAGTGCAAATGGAAAGACAGTAGAATGCAAGAGCCACTGTCATAGTATGTGGTCAACAAAAGTTTTAAAATCTATAGCGAAATCTCTAATTTAGCCATTTTGTGCCCATTATGGTACCTATGCCTCTGGCTAATCCCACAATTAAACACGGTCACCTTAAATAGAAAATTTTGTCCCTAAGGCTTTGTAGGTCACAGGGCTCATAGAAACCAAGGGCACACAAATATTCTAGGTTATATCAGCCAATGAATGGACCAAGCTTTGTCTTAAGGTCCCCATAGACGCACATTTTAGCGAAGTCCACCAATCCGTCAAATTATCGTTAATTTAGTGGGATTCGAACGATCGTACATTTTACGATTTTTCGTCCGATATCTGTCAGAAAATCGATCGGCCAGGTTAAAAAATTGATTGGCCAGTTTTGCTGGCAATATCGCCTGAAATGGTCTTTTCAGTTGATGGACACATCGTACATTTAAACCATCGTTTCGAGATAATTGTGGTCTCACGATAACGAAAAGATCCTTTAAAGATCCTTTACAACTATGGCCAGCTTTACTCCCACACTAGAATCTTCATTTTTTTTGGTCAGGTGTTCCCTGATTGACTGCACAGAACATCAAGAATAATTTTAAGACAAAAGATGTGAACGGGCAATATTTCCTGATATGTATATATTAGTTTTAATTACCAGAGCACAGTGCTGAAGTTGGAGAATGATGCCATCCCTCCACTCTTTATTTCCCGTGAAATACCTTCCCCTCAGTGGGGATGCAAAAGTTTTGAATACTGGAACTATTTCAGTGTAATAACGGAGTTTTCTTTTGATCCTCCCCACTTCTGCATGCAAATAAATACAAATGCTTGCATATTTAAAAAACACAAGGAAAAGAGCATATTAAAAGAGAAGGAGAGAAAATATTGATGGGAGACAAATAGAGAAGAAATGGAGAAGTGTTATATAGTTGAAGACGGTGGAGGAATCAGGAGTCTTATAAAAAAAAAAAAAACAGACGAGACGAAGATAGGGGGTACAGAGAGAAACTGAAACCGGAAAACAGTAGCAGATTGAGGAATGGTAGAGAATAGTAGCAGATTGAGGAATGGTGAGATAATAAACATATGAAATGTGGGCTAATATAAAATATGCTTGCTAATATAAAATAACACAGGCGTGTTATGACACACAATATACAGACAGACTGCTATGTTTGCAGAAACTGAATTGGCAGCCTAAAAAAGTCATATGCACAATTTCCGTTTCTGGGTCTCTACAGGCAACATTCTTAGGTAAATCCATGCATACTGGGCATCAAATTGTATATTAGAAGGAAATACCAAAATGTAAATAGCAAAATAGCTTTGCATTAAAGTGGGTGAAGCCAAAAAAAAAAAGTTTTGTGGGTGATGCTTTTTGAGAACAGTTGATATGGCTGAATTGTGGGAGGGGCTTGTAGCATTACGTGCAGCATTTCTCCATTTTTTCACTCCAATTCAAGCACTGCCAGAGGGTTTAATGAACATGTAAAATGGTTATGGAAACCAGACCTCATGCCCACCAAGATCACTCAAACTTAAATAAGATGGATTATAATGAAATTACAGAAGAACAAATGCAATGTTGGAAGCTATAAAGCTTTGCCACATCTGATCCTTAGTTCTCCAGATGCAAAGTCCAGTCAGATCATATTGATGTCTTTTTTGCAGTATTATAAGCAGTCAGATATAAAATGTTTGGCAAATTACAGCTGCAAGTATCTAACCGGTGGCGATATCCTGAGAAGACCAGTTTTATAACACTAAGTGACAAAGGTAAAATCTTTACGCACTATTACCAAGTTATAGGGGTGCTGATAATCAAATCAAATGATAAAAGTCATTTTAAGCAAACTGAAAAAACACATTGTTTAAATATGAACACATCCTGTGCTTAAGTTGTATTACATCATGCCCTTGTTCTTAGCGCACTTAATTATACTGACTTGCATTTAAGACTGTACAATGAATTCAGAGTTTATATATAATTGTAAATAAAAGGTTATAAAGCATTTTATTACTGGAAGTAGGTACCTTGCTATCACTGGCGTCATCTTGGACTTTAATTCGCCTTCTCTTTTTCTTCTGCTTGTAGCTGCGCTGGCCCCTTTTCGGATTCTTTCTTTGCAGCCCTAATACAAAACAATGCAGCAAATGATTAATATTTAAAGAGATATTGGTTAACCCTTTCCCTGCCAGCTGTTTTGTCCTAGATGTGAACATCTACTGCCAAGCAGTTTTTAGATATTTTGCACTCTTTCAGTTTAAGGGCCTTTCCTGGGGCAGTCTTTTAGTTTACCCAGGAAAACAATACATTGTTTTTTTCAGGACAACTGAACTTTCAAAATATGCAAGAATTTTGGTGTAATTCTACTTCTGTAAAAAAATATAGGCTTCTAAGTGTCTAGTAAAATGAAAAAAAAATCATGTTTCACAAAGAACAATCACATATATCAGAAAGATCATTTATTTTATGTACGAGAACACAGACGATTTGGAAAGGTCTATGTCTCCTGAACGCGGCAATACCAAATATAAAGAGTTTTATGGAGATTTCTCACTTGTATAGCTCAAAATCTACAAGCAGTACACTACGAAATGTCCAAAGCACCGCTCCCCAAACGGCATACTTCTGATTTCAAGGCCAAACATTCCACTAACAGTAGGTTTACCCTAGAAAACTACCCATTATTAGAAAGAACAGATTCTGGTGAATCAAAAATGGGTAAATATATCTTTGTACTCCAAACTACCAAGTTGCAATTGTTTCCTAAAATTATAATGTTTTTCAACTTTTTATTTATTTCTTCCACAATCCAGTCATATGATTCAACATTCAAGTCACAAGAGAAAGCAGAGATTTACAAGTCAGACAATATCTCAGGGGTTCATGACAAGTAGTAGTAATCGGATTGTGAAAGTATCATATAACAAAAGTTAAATACATTAGGAAAAAAGAAATAAAAGGAAGAAAGAAAGAAAGAAAGAAGAGAATGATAGAGGAAAACGGGGGGGGGGGGGGAGAGGGGGTAGGACTCTCGCCAATTGACATCGTACATCAATCAGATATATGAAAAATACACCACTTCAAGTTGTACCAAAAACCTTATAAGTATTAGTGAACATCATGAAAGACATTATAAGAAGACAGTCACGTTGCGTTAGCAGGCAGGTTTGATGGAACTCGTAAGTTCGTCTCAGTCCGGAGCATCCATGGATTCCAAATAGTAGTGTAATTGTCCATGTTATGTTGGATCATTGCTGTAAGCTTTTCCATAGAGGACACCCACCATATTTTGCGTTTAATTTCCGGGATTGTGGGTATACCTTCTTTCCATTTACGGGCAATAGCACATCTGGTAGCCAAGCATATGTGGGAGCAGAGCTTAAATTCTTTCTTAGAGAGAGACGTGGACGGAAAGGTAAGAAGGGCAAGCCAAGGATCCTGTGCGATCTTTTTGTTAAAGATATCACTCAAGATAGCAAATATGTCTTTCCAAAGATTAGAAATTAGTGGGCATTCCCACCACATGTGCAGTTCATCTCCCAGTGCATCACAGCCTCTAAAGCAAGTAGGTTCAGAGAGGTATATTCGGTTTAGCTTTACTGGGGTGAGGTACCAATTGTATAGTAGCTTATAGGCATTTTCCTTGATAATGGTGTTAATGGATGCTTTCCTAATATTGTCAAAGGCCAGTTCCCATTGTGCCTTCTCTTGTACCTTATTAAGTCTCGTTTCCCATCTTTCCATATATTTATTTTTATCTGGTGCGGCAGAGGAGCGAAAGTGAGCATAAATTAAGGAAATTTGTCCCTTAGTGTGTGGGTGGGCGCAGAGAAATTCAAAAAAAGTTTCGGGTTTGAAGTTTTACCTCTGTATGTTTGGATAAAGTGGCTGAGTTGCAGGTAGCGATAATGTTCACGCAGAGGAATAGAGTATTTGGATCTCAAGTCCTCCCAAGTAATAATTTTGCCAAATGGAGTAAGGCTATTGATATCAAGAAAGCCATTGTCTATCCACCACCTGAAAGAAAGCAAATTCTGTCCCGGAGGAAAAACTGGGTTATAGAATAGTGGAGTGAATGGAGACGGATTTGAGCAAATCCCTACATTATATTTATGTTTCAATTTATCCCACAACATGAATGTATGTTTCAATATAGGATTAGTAGATACAATTGGGGGTCTAACCTCTCGTGGGTACCACAGAAAACCCTGAGAGGACAAAGGTGACAGTAATTGTGCCTCCAAGGATACCCATCTAACTGTATTCGGGGGTAGGTGAAGTTTGGTCATTTGAGCCATCTGAGCCGCACACCAGTAACGATAGAGGTTAGGAAAATTCAGGCCACCTTGATGCAAAGATTGCATAAGAATCTGTTGGGACACCCTAGGGCGTTTGTCGTTCCAGAAAAAAGTAAACATTGCACGTTGAAGTCTATCAATATCTGTCTTACAAATTGGGATCGGGAGGGTACGAAATAGGTACAGTATTTTGGGAACTATGACCATTTTCAGAGAGTGTAGCCTACCTAGCCATGAGATTGTTTTTTTGTTTTGCCAAGATCTGAGAGTAGACATAAGTTTCTTAATCATCGGGAGATAATTATGGGGATATAAGTCAGTAACCTTGGGTGTAAGGAGAATTCCCAGATACTTAAAAGACACCTTCTGCCATTTAAAGGTAAAATTCAGTTCCAGTAGTTTCAGAACTGGTTTAGTCAATGAAAGTGCCAATGCCTCAGACTTTAAGTTGTTAACTTTAAAACACGAAACTGCAGCATATTTGTGGAGTTCATTAAATAGATTAGGTAATGTGGTTTGTGGGCGAGTAAGTGAGAGTAGAGTATCATCCGCGAAGAGGGCAATTTTATAAGTGTCAATCCCCACATTAATCCCGAAGATATCTGGATTAAGTCTGATTTTCTGAGGTTCCATGCAAAGAGCAAAGAGCAGGGGTGACAGAGGGCAAACTTGTCTCGTCCCATTTTGAATAGCAAAGGGTTCTGAGTAGTGTCCTGCATTACAAACTCTGGCTGTGGGGCCATCATACAAGGCCATGATAGCCTCCCTAAATTGGTTAGTGCAGCCCACAGAATCTAAGACCTCTCTCAGAAATATCCAGTCCACACTGTCGAAAGCCTTTTCCGCATCTAGGGAAAGGAAGACACTGGGGATCTGTAGGCTTTCGACATGGTGGAGTAGGTGCGTTGTCCGCCTGATGTTATCCGCCGCATCTCTTCCCAACACAAAGCCTACTTGATGAGGGTGGATCAGTTGCGGCAGCACGTGTGCCAATCTATTAGCCAGAATTTTGGCATATATTTTAACATCAGTGTTGGTAAGAGAAATCGGACAGTAATTTTGGCAAAGCATAGGATCTTTCGGGGGTTTGGGTATAACTACGATATTGGCTCTTAGCATATCAGCATGAAAACAGCTTTTATTATGTAACAAATTGTTAAAAAGAGACAGCATGTGGGGAAGTAATACATCTTTAAATTGTTTATAATATAGCATAGTAAAGCCATCAGGTCCCGGGGCCTTTCTTGATTTACATTGCTTAATTACATCAATGATCTTGTCTCCTGTGATGTCTTTTTGGAGGGCTTGGGTAGTGTCAGGTGTCAATTTTGGCAGGTCACATTCGGCTAAGTATGCTTTAGCTTTTTTAGCAGCTCTATCTTTCCTTGGTACTGTCGTTCCAACATAAAGTTGAGAATAATACCGAGTAAATTCCCCCAAAATATCATCAGATTTATGAAGAATTTTCCCTTTAGAGTTCCTCAGAGATCTGATAGATGTCGAGGAGGGCCCTCCTGATAATAGTTTGGCTAACATGGAATCCACTTTATTCCCTTTCTCATAAAACATACGTCTTGTATAAGTTAGAGCCTTCTCAGCTTTTTCTATCAAAATATGTTTAAGTTCTCCCTGCTTAGCAATCAGCTGTTTAAGTGTGTATGGGTCTTGATCTATCTTATGTGAAGTAGCCAATTGGAGGATATCTACTTTAAGCTGTTTAATTCTACAGTCTCTCAGTTTCCAAAGACGGGAGGCGTGTTTCAGGAGTAAACCTCTCATTACTGTTTTGTGTGCGGCCCAGAGCATTTCTTTAGTTACTTCTCCCTTGCCATTTTCAGAAAAATACTGTGGAATAGCTTGTGTCAACTCCTGGATAACTGTCTCGTCATTGAGTAATTGTTCATTTAATTTCCATTCTCCTCTAGGTCTAGAGTCACTCATTAGGAATACAGACATCATGATATCGTGATCAGACCATGTACATGGGATAATTTCAGTTTTTAGCAGTTTATCTATGAGTATGGTAGATGCCAGAATAAGATCTATTCTGCTATACAAATTATGGGGAGTAGAATAAAAAGTATAATCTTTACTGTCTGGGTTCAGAACTCGCCAGGTATATAGAAGGGACTGAGCTTTAGCCAATGCACATAAACTTTTGGTTGCTTTGGGAGTAGGGTGAGGTTGTTGTGAGGAGGTAGTAGATCTATCTAGATTGGGTACAAGCACAGAATTGAAATCTCCAGCCACTATAAGCTCTCCACGCCTGTGATTGTCAATAAAGGACTCCAATGTAGATTCAGATTGTCGTTCGTTAGGGGCGTAAATAGCTACCAGTGTCAAGGGCATACTGCCAATGTTACCCAGTAGTAACAAAACTCGGCCCTCAGAATCAGAGTGAGATTCTGTTATCTCAAGGGGACAGTTTTTATGTAACAATATTCCCACGCCTTTGGTTTTGTTTTTAGCAGAGGAAGAAAATGTCTTTGTGATATTTTTATGCCAATAGTTAGGTTCCTTTCTGCGCACTAAGTGCGTTTCAGTCAAAAGAAGGATATGTGCCCCTGTAGACAACAGATCATGACAGGCCATCCGGCGTTTAACCGGATTATTGAGTCCTTTACAATTTAGCGTGGCTATTTTAAGATCAGAATGTGGCGATATGGAGGCTAGGTGGTTAGTGTCACGGCTGGAGTGAGGTATTGCATGGGTGGAGATCACGACGGGCGAGAGTCCCACTGGGGAAGGAGGGGGGTGGGTAGGATGAGTATAGAGTACAGATGACATACAAAGCAAGAGTAAATACAATACAAATATAAAATAAGACAAAATTAAATAAAATATGTTTCAAATATAACTCAGGGACTTCCCGTCTCAAAAACAAAAGTCTACGAGAGGGTAGGTCAGGCCGCTATCGTGCCCGTAGGGGGCCGTCTATAGACGTGCGGGCCCCAGCGGGGGGGATGGTGTTTCGGAGTCGTCACTCGGATGACTAAGGTGTTTCTCCAACTCCTTACATGAGTAGAAAATGTAAACAAAAATTAAGCAAAGCTTCAGGGCTTAATTCCCACATAGGTATGACCAGAAGACCATGATGTGGGGATCGAGATTTCAAACCAGTATAACTGTTACTTTACCGTCCATGGAAAGTAGAGGGTTCACTCAGCTCTCTGGCGCAATTGTGGTGGTTTCAGTCGATTCGGTCTAATCGAGGATGGTAGCTCATTTGGAAGGTGCAGGGCCCGTAAAAACTTGTCTTGATCTTGCAAGTTTCGGATAATGTACGTGCAGGCCTTGATGAGACGCTTGTAAGGAGAAAGGATATCCACAGCGGTAAACTATCTTATGTTGTCTCAGGAGCTCCGTAAGCGATTTGAACTCTCTTCGTCTAGCCAAAGTCGCAGGTTCCATGTCTGGGAACAGAGCGATTTTATGACCTTCCACTTCCAGTTCATCCATAGGTTTAACATCCTGCATGATATCCGCCTTGGTCTTGCAATAATGCATACGCACTATAACGTCTCTCGGTCGTTCTTCCGGACCCGATTTAGGCCGCAGAGCTCTATGAGCCCTCTCCATCTCCAACCTTTCCGGCTGTGTGTCTGGTAAAACCTCCTGGAACATATCGGTAAGTAGTGTGTGAAGATCCGTCACCGGTATCCCTTTCAAGCGGATATTGTTTCGGCGGGAACGGTTTTCGGCATCTTCTTGAGCGTATTGCATGTGCTCGAGTTGCGAGTGAATGGCTGTGATGTCGTTATCAACCTGATGGAGGTAGGCCGCAGTGCTGTCCACATGGTTCTCCAGATCATCTATCCGCTTGCCTAGGGTAGTGATTTCCGCTGAAAGTTCTTTAGTGGTTTTAGCATGTTCTGCTTTAACCATTTTCTCTATGTTCTGAAATAGTAGGTGCAAATCTTGTTTCGTTATGCTCTCAGCTTCCTCACTTTCCACCTGTTCCCCAGTTTGGACGCCATCTTGGTCTTTCTGGCTAGGGTGGAAGAGGAGGCGCAGGTCGTTAGCTGTCGGTTTTTGCACTTTAGGAGCCATAGAGTCGGCGACATTTCCAAAAATCACCTCAAAATTTCTATCCTGAAGCATTGTATTACCCACATACTTTTAGGTATCAACAGAAATCACCCCAAATATGAAAGCCTAGGGTCCTCTGAACAGTTTGATGCCCAATATGTATAGGTGTACCTAAGCATATGGCATATAGGGGCCCCAAAAGAAGACCCCCATATGGTCTGTCATTTCAGGTACTGCAAAATCAACACATTTACATCGTTTTGGGGGGGGGGTCAAAGGTAGAAAAAAGTAAGTTCGCCCCAGAAAACCATATATTTTCGGAAAGCACACATTCCCACAAACCCAAATTGGGTATGCATGTACTTGTACTTCAAAGTACCAAGTCTTTCCTAAATTTGGCGATAAAAGCAACGGTTTTTACATTTTTGAAAATCGCCTAAAAATATTGCAATTGGCCGCATTTATCTCACCCAATTTCTTGCATACAATTGTAAAATAACAAATATTGATGCCAAGGCACTACTGAACAGTTTGATGGACGATATGCATAGATATACCAAGGCAGCTGGCATGTGCGGACCACAAATAAAAATAGTGCATATAAGTTTTCACCGCTGCCAATTCGCCTTCTGTGAACAGACCATTGACTTCATATTATGTGCCTCAAGACCCTCCTAACAGTAAAGACCCCCCAAACCCATATGTTTTTGGAAAGTACACATTCTGACGAATCCAACAAAGATAAAGACGTCTTTCTACTACCAAACTGCAAAGCTTTTTTACAACATTTCTGAAAATTGCCTAAAAATGTTGCAGTTTGCCGCATTTTTCGCACACAATGTTTTACATACAAATAAAAATCACCCTAAATATGGATGTCAGAGGTCTAATGAATAACTTGATGCCCAATATGCATAGATTTACCAAAGTATGTGGTGTGTACGGACCCCAAATGAAAAACATGCATATGAATTTTCACACTAGCCAACTAAGCTGCTGAAAACAGTACCCCGACTTTGCGTTATGTGTTGTATGACTTCCAAACTGTAAAAAGCCCCCAGACCACCATATATTTTTTGAAAGTACATATTTTGACGGCTCAAACAAAGTAAAATATATCTTTCTATACCAAAGCAACAAACAACAAAACTATACTAAAGATACACAAGGAAAAATAATGCAGGGATAAAATTGCAATAAAACCACAAAAATTGTGTAAATCAATGAAATAACAAAATGACTGATCCAACAGCATAATTAGTGGCCAAAATCGATTACCCAATAGTTATGCTGCCAAACCAAATGGTTTTTAGGGGTAAAAAAACAAAAATTAGTAAAATGAAAAAGTAAAAAAAATAAAAAAGCCCTCTTTGTGAGTTTTTTGTGTATACATGTGTATACACTTCTAAAAGTTGTGTGACAGTGTGTATATAAATGTGAAATAAGTGCAAATAAGTGTAAATAACTTTACAAAAAAAATTAAAAAGAAATCTTTACTAAAATGATTGTGTAACTGTGTATAGATCTATACAATGTAGTGTATTGTGTGTGTAGTGTGTAATTTATAAAATAAAGGCCACTTACCGTTGCTGGAGCAGGAGGGAAAGTCTGATGCTCTAGAAAGTTTCAGCAGCGTGTGTGCCGATTAGTCACTGCAGCCAGAAAGTGCATGGTCGTCGCCAGAGAAGCAGAGAGAAGAAGGAAGACGGAGGAGCTGGTAAGTTGCTTCTTCTTGCGATTTTAGGTCGGCCCTGCAACAATCCTGTTGCAGGGCCGACATGAGAGCCCCCCAACCGTGCTGCCCAGGGGGCTGTCAGCACTGCTAAGTCTCTGCAGAGGCGGCTAAAGCCGCTGATGCAGAGATCAGCACTGATTTCTGCCAGAACGTCCTAGGTACGTTCTTGGCAGTTAAAGCCCTTGCCTGCCAGAACGTACAGCGTACGTGCTTGGCAGGCAAAGGGTTAAACCACCATAGGGTAGTTGTTTTCAAACCTTGGGGCACAGAGCCTTGGTTGAGAGGGCCCAGTATGAAGGCAAGTTAAGACTAGATTTTGGGTGAATGCCTATTAGCACTCCCTGATTCTTCTGAATCTCATCTTGCAGGTCAATTAGAGCTAAAACTGGTTTGAACAATACTAACATTCTAGATACTCTAGGAACTATAGCTAAATGGGTCATTCAACAATGCTTTTGCATGCTTACAACCTTGTTATGCACAAAAGGGTCCCTGGCCAAATGTAGGCCTCAAACAAGAAGTTATTCTGAATACATCCAACAACCAATGCCGCAGGGTATATAAGAGTTCACCAAATACGGAGAGGCCAATTCACCAAAGGCTGAATTTTAAAAATCACAATTTTCTAAAAGCATAAGGTGTATATTTATCAAAGAGTGAAGTTAATAGTGAAGTTCGCCACTAGAGTGAAATTCCGCCACTCTCCATTCATTTCTATGGGATTTTTATAGGTGTATTCATCAAAGGGTGAACTTTCACTTCACCCATTGATAAATACGCCTTTCAAAATCCCATAGAAATTAATTGAGAGCTGCGGAATTTGACTCTATCGGCAGAACTTCACTCTTAATTTACCCCTAAATGTCATGACAGTTATTCAAAGATCTGAATATAAAAGCATGAATGATGACAATGCTGAACAGTGTGCTAAAAAAAATATGAATACCTTGAAACCTCTAAAAATGTGCGTTTTTTTGGAAAATTACTAGTGGGAAAAAAAGCCTCTAAAATTTGGATTGATTAAGAATGGTCCAATAGGGTCAGCACAGCTCCCACTGACCTCAACAATTTTTACCTGATTTTCATGGTTTTTACACTTGAAGGAACCATAACATCAAAAAATGAAAGTGTTTTAAAGTAATACAGATATAATGTATTGTTACCCTGTACTGGAAAACTGCTTAATTAGCATTAGAAACACTACTATTGTTTGTATAAATAAGCTGCTGTGTCGCAGCCATTCAAAGGGGAAATGGCTCAGGTTACACAGCAGATAAGCTCAGTAAAACATAATGGTGTTATCTGTTATTCACTATTTAACCTGCACCATTGCTACACAGCATCTTGTTTATATGAACTATAGTCTAGTTTCTGAAGCAACTAAACCAGTTTTACCAGTACAGGGCAACATTACATGATGTTTCATTATTTTAAAACACTTTAATTTGTTGGTATTATTGTTCCTTTAATAAATCTTGCATTATTAGATCTTTTAAAGAAATATAGGAAAACCACACATTTTTGATGTCTGAATGTTAATAATAAATATAACCAAATGTATACAATACAAATGAATAAAAATGTATATCATTAAAAATTTAGTCAATTTTGATTTACAATCAAATTTACCATTACTCATTTAAAGAAAAACTATACCCCCGAACAATGTAGGTCTCTATAAAAATATATTGCATTAAGCAGCTCATATGTAAAACCCTGCTTCATGTAAATAAAGCATTTTCATAAGAATATACTTTTCTAGTAGTATGTGCAATTAGGTAATCATAAATAGAAATTTGCCATTTTAAAGGAGAAGGACAGGCAAAACATAAATAGCTTTCTATCCTAAGTCTGGTGGATTTATAACTTACTGAATGCATTGAAAGTTGTCTCCCTGGTGTCTAGAAGAAGCAACGGTGCTCTGTGGATACTGCAATGTTGGACTCTGGTGACGTCACACATTTTGCAGGCAGCTTCCTCCTTGCTGCCCGAGGCAGCCTTGAGGACACAATTTCAGTCTAATGAACATTTCTCAGGGGCGCAGCCTTTTTCCCTTGGATGATGACGCGCATGCAAATCTGGCTATGCTAACGTCATCATTGACGTCTATCAACACGCCCCACAGCCAGCCCTTGCTTGTGATGCTCATGTCCTTGTGCTGCTCAGCAATGAGCACTACGTCATTAATGATGTGCTCCTAGGGTCAAGGCTTTAGGTCACATGAGCCAATTAACAGACTTCTGTCTTTTGCTACCACACTTCTTCCTTTTACAGTCAGAGCTGTAGTAATTCTGGTCAGGTGATCTCTGAGGCAGCACAGAGACCATAACAAAATGGTGGTTCAAGGCAAGAGTAAAATGGCAATATTTATTTAAATATACATAACATTTTTTAATGTGCCACTTAATTTGATGTAAATGCTTAGATGCTTAAGAATTAACTTTGAGGTATAGTTTTCCTTTAAAAGAACAGTAACACCAAAAAATTAATGACAAAATTTATGAAATGTTGTGCTGCACTGGTAAAAATTGTGTATTTGCTTCAGAAAGACTACTATAGTTTATATAAACAAATTGCTGAATAGTGGGGGGCAGCTATTCAAAGCTGAAAAAGGAGAAAAGAAACAGGGTACACAGCAGATAATGGATACGCTCTGTAGTATACAATGGTATTCTTCCAAAATTATCTTTTATCTACTGCGTATCCTGTGCTTGAATGGTTGCCCCCATGGCTACACAGCAGCTTCTTTATATAAAGTATAGTTGTATTTCAGAAGCAAACACACCAGTTTTACCAGTGCAGGGCGACAGTACATTATATTATCATACCTTTTAAAGACTCATTTTTTTGTGTGTTACTGTTCCTTTAAGGCAGACTAACTTTTATAAATGTACAAACTGCTCAAGACAAACTTTAATGGAATTTTAAAAGTATATTTCAGAAATCTGTTACAGTGAAAGACCTTGTTCTGGGTCGCTGATCATCTGAATCATCACACTCTGAAATTTCCTCACTAACCCCAGATGACTTTTTGGAGTCAAGAGGCTGATTCGTCACTGCTCACTAAAACAAACAAGTTAATTATAATCAGCAAAAGGGCATGGGAGGGGTCATCGCTTTCATTAAGTTACTTGTGACCTTGCGGGAATCGAAAAATTCGAAATTCAAAAGCAATTTTTTGGATACATGACCATCGAATAGGATACTACGACTTTGACTTCTATTCGAAGTAAAACTTTGTCTATACATCCTGAGCTATTAAAATGGTGGTTCACCTTACAGTTCATTTTTTTTTATGTTCTAAAATGGCCAATTCTTAGAAACTTTTGAATTGGTCTTCATTATTTATTTTTGAGTGTTTTTAAATTATTTGCTTATGATTCTTTCCACCTTTTAAATGGGGTTCACTGACCCCATCTAAAATAAATGCTTTGTAAATCTACAAATGTATTGTTATTGCTCCAATGTATTACTCATCTTTCTATTCAGGTCCTCTCCTATTCATATTCCTGTCTCTTATTCAAATCAATGCATAGTTGCTAGGGTAATTGGGACCATAGCAACCATATTTCTGAAATAGCACACTAGAAAACAGCTGAATAAAAATCTAAATAACTCAAAAATCACAAATAATAATAAAAAATGAAAACAAATTGCAAATTGTCTCAGGATATCACACTCTACCGCATCCTAAAAGTTCATTTAAAGGTGAACAACCCCTTCAAAACATATTTCCCTGTACAGAGCAGTATTGAATATAAAAAAAATGTGTGTTGCATAACAAACCTAACTGCAATTTTATTTTTTTATTCCATACAAGCACTTTTTTTTCTTGTATATTCTTATGACAAAGCCAATGAACATTAATCATATCATCCTTTAAACAGGTATAGATCAACTTTAGAGCTCTAAACAGCTGTTGAAAAGCTAAGCTGGGTCATAGCAAATTATAAAGAAGAAAATGAGGTCTGTAATATAAGCTAATGTTACAAGGCTGATGATTAAATTCGGATGCTAGTTAGATGTACTGGTTTCTGTGATTTCTATTACTACTAATCTGCTTTATATTTTGACATTTATATTTTATGTGCACTGTATATTGTGAGTGGGTGCCTAAGCTCAGTAACCAACTGGAACACAGAGCCATGTGCAGTGAATCAGCAGAAAAGAAGATGGGGAGCAACTGGGGCATCTTTGGAGATACAGATCTTCCCTGTTAAAGGGCTGTGGTTGCCTTGGGTCCAAAACATAACAAACAACATTTCTAGCCTCTCTCTCTTTAGTTAAGCATTAGTTAGTGTAAACATTCATATTCAAGTACTATATATATTGCCTGTTTGGTATACTCCAACTGATTAGTATAAATCCACTGAAAATGTTTATATCCTTGCATTTACTATATACCCAAATACTGTATACCTAAATACTGTAGAACGAAAGGGAAATATTTGCTCCTACAAACATATAGCTACTTTTTATGCACACAACCAACATTGGTTTAAAGTTATGTACCTTTCCGTCTGTTTCGATGCTTCCCATTCTTTGAGTTCTTAGCTTTATCTTTTTTTGCTCTCTCTTCTCCAGACTTTCCATCACTCAAACTTATCTTGTGACTCAAAAGGTGGTGTCTATATATTTTATTTTTTTAGATTCAGAATCAGAGTCTGAATCTGAACTGTCATCATCCTCATATGCTGATAAGACAATACATGGACATACATTTGACAATAAACTTGACAAATTATATAAAAATGTAAATTTTTTTTTTTTTTTATAAAACCACATCTCATACTACCGGAGGACATTTAGAATGCTTTGGAAAAATCCTCTCAACATTGCAATGCAAATATCCCTTGACTGCACATCACATTAAGGACCTAAAAGGAGCTTTATAACTCCTATTAAATAAAGTGTATCCAGCTAAGGAAGATATTACATTTCCAGGAACCACAGAGGCCCTTATAATTCCTAACACTGCATTTAATTTAGTTCTAAAGAGCAATTCTACACTTGTTTAATTAAATAGGACGCTATGAGAATTGGCAATGATGTTCTTCAGAGCTTTCTGGGTAAGTCTGTAGATAATAAATCCCATAGCTGTATATGAAAGTTTGCTGTAATTGCGGACATACTGGTATGGTATCAGTTGATGCCTTATTAGGGCTAAAGGTCTTAAAAAGGCAAAACACCCATCAACATGAATTCAAAGAACAGGACTTGCGCAGGACATTTTAGTGATGTTGTGCCAATATGATCTACATCCATAAAGCATAGTTAGCATTCTGTTCCATGGAAAATATTACTTAAATATGAGAAAATGTATATTGCTATATGAGAAAATGTATATTGCTATATTTAACAAATAACTATTTCTTATGTAACCTTAATGTAATAAATATCTGAATGAAAAGCATGAAACAGGAGGGTGATTTAGACAAGCTGTTTGTTGGCAGTGTCTTGAGAGCTACTGATCATCAGCTAAAGGTCTACTGGTACAGGTATAGGATCCCTTATCCGGAAACCAGATATCCAGAATGCTCCGAATTACAGAATGACTGTCTCCCATAGACTCCATTTTATCCAAATAATCCAAATTTTTAAAAATGATTTCCTTTCTCTCTGTAATAATAAAACAGTAGCTTGTACTTGATCCCGACTAGGATATAATTAATCCTTATTGGAATTTCTAGTAGACCTAAGGCATGAAGACCCAAATTACGGAAAGATCCGTTATCCAGAAAACCCCAGGTCCCGAGCATTATGGATAACAGGTCCCATACCTGTTTATTCTGATCTACCTTTTGTGCAACCCATGTTAGTCCCTTGTTTCCTCTCTAGAAGCTAACAGGTATTTTTTCTGCAGATTTTTTCTTTAAGGGTGGTGGCACACGTAGCGTTCCGGGGAGATTAGTCGCCCATCGAAATTCTCTTCTTCGGGCAACTAACCCCCCCTGGAAATGCCTTCCCGCAGGCTAGAATGTGAATCATCAGCAGGATGGCACTTGGATTGCTTCGGTTTTCTGAAGTCCCCATAAGTTTCCTTGTGAGGCAACTTCAGAAAACGAAGCGATCCGAATGCCATCCCAACGGCATTTCACATTCTTGCCAGCGGGAAGGCTTAGTTGCACGAAGAAGAGAAGATTTGTCTCTGGGTGATTAATCTACCATCTGGTGGCAACCTGCACAAATAAATCTACTTAAATCAAAATATTGCATTAATCGCCCACAACCTTACCATCTTTATCTTTAGTTTTTGTAGTCGCCTTTGCCACTGATTTTTTTGCCTTCTTCTGGCTCTTCATCAGAGAATGGCTCTTCAGTATCATCTGAAGATAGATTGGCTTTGATTTCTTCCAGAAGCATTTTCTTGGCAATCCTTTGAAAAAGTAAAAGCAGCAATAAATGGAAAGTGTATCCTCTCGTGGCGTTATCAAGCTAATGTACAGGATGCCTGGTGTAAATTGCAAACTATTGTGCCAAAAGCGAGGTTCCAGCTTATGTATAGCATTCAGCATAAAAAGGTCAGTATCAAATAAACCAAACGGTGTAGGCAAAGCACTCACAGACCCAACATTTCAACACACACTGAAGATACAGATGCTTTATATTTGTCATCTTGCTCTTTAAAAGAAAAGAGGCAGCTGAAGCTTACCAGCTTCAGGGGAAAAAGCCCAAGAAAGAAAACATGAATAATAAAACTAGGGTTAGATTTACTTTGCTAGTTTTGCAAGCCAGTACTAATATATCTGGTAATCTATTTGTATAGGTATAGTGAAGATGTAGGATATAGCAAAAATCACTGTTAGAAAACTGCAGGAAAAGATCTCAGGTAAAATATCTAAGTGCTGGAAGATTCAAGAATATGCAGCTTTGACTTCACCAATTAGTTACAGACTGTACACAATACTTTGCTAAGTGTGTAATGGTTTATGTTAAAACAGAAAAGTCACAGTTTATGATCAAATTAGCAGTTTAAATAATTAACTAGTAAGGGCAAATGGTAGAAAGGCAACGGGGAAGCAAAGGATACGCAGAAGTATCAGGGCAACAAAAAGTACCATAAAGGAACCTGTAACACAATCAAATAATTAACTTGCCCTTTTTGTGGACATTTGGGTCGATATTCATTAGGTGAACATAGCTTCTTTTGAAAGTGAAGTTACACTGGTCAAATTTGCATATAGGCAATAACTCAGTTAACTAATATTTCCTTTTGCGGTTCTACCTGCAGTTGGGTAAAAAAAAAGGCTAATTAACAACTGGTGGTTATGGGTTGTCACCCATATTTGTTTGTGCAAAACACCATATCTGCAGGAAGACAGGGAGCCACAAACTACATAACTCAAAAGAAACCATTTCTATAGAATTGGAAATGAAATTGGAGATTTTGAATTTTTCATTTACCATAACACTATTTTAAACCACCCTTTATCTGACTAAAAAGTTTTACTTTTTGTTTTACTGTGAAGGGAAGTAGCCTAGCTGTTTGCATCAAAGCAGTTAGGCTTCTTTAAGCAGCATTCTCCTGTCATATGTTCCTTTAGGTCTGATTTGGACCTCAAGAAGTATATGATGACGATCTACTCCAACATATATTAGTACAGGGGACTGATACAATTGTGGAGCACTATTTTGACAGGTACTTGAACCTTAAGCAGCAATGGCAATTTCCAAGGATTTTAGTCAAGTTTTCTCTAATGTTTTACAGAGTGGTCCACAGGATTGGAGTACATTAACAAATAATAATAAAAACCCAATGGGGTCCTTCTTTAATTTGTGTTATTAGTCCTTGATTTTGGGAGAATTACAACACAAATATTTTTACAACCTGAACATGAAAATTATCGGTTAACACCTATAATAAATTAGGCTTTCCGAGATTAGCTTGGTCTGTGTATAAGTGTGGATCCAAAGTTGTTTCTGTAAATTGTGATACCTTACAGTGTGTGCTGGATTGTCAAGGTTTTAAACAGAAAACCTACTACAAAACAAAGTGAAAACATGGCACATATTAACATTACAAATCATGTTAATAGAGGCCTCTATTCCCTTGTGTAGAAGAAATGTAATACTTAAATTGTGCCTTGCTGAAAAAAAGTATCTTGAATCAGTGATATGTTCTGAGCATACCGATATGAAGGTCATGCTGGGCTATCATCCATGGTTTTGCCTTTTCAAACAATATTTCCTATCTCTTAATTCAAAATTGAATTACATTTTTTTTCTTCCTTTTACACATTTAGGTGTATTTCTGACCAGACTCCAAAAGAGAATGCTTTCCCATAACAATGCATATAAGGAAGGTGATGCTCCTTATATTCCTATAAGCCCCCCAGATTACTCACTAATAAGAATCAAAATGGGCAATAGCAAGATAGCAAATGTGAGCCCGTTGGTAACATTAGTAGGCTGTGTGAATGATTCCATAATGCAGTCGTGTTTAGGCAAGGTTATGATGTCACATGACATAAAATGACCCAAAGACAAGTGTGTAGTAAACTATCTGCTTTGGAACTCCAAATGATTGTTGGCAGCTTGACTTAAATGTCCTTCTCTGATAGTAGCAACATAAAACATTAATGAAATAAAACATTGCTTCCTACAGGCTAGGCTTAACTGTTTTAAACATATACTTCCGCAATAGTGTTAATCTTCCTGAAACATATTTAGTATGAAATACAGTTTTATTATTTTGCTACTCAGTTGGGTGTACAGAAACATCTCTCTATATATATATAGATATCAGTGTTTTTAAGATATTAAATTAAATGCATGGACAAGAAAAGTTTCAAAATATTTATTGCATCCATAAAATAAAAATGCATTTTATACACCATTTTCCTATTGACAAAAACACTGCAATCAGCTTTAACATTGCAAGGTAAAATGAAAAGCAGGAAATAAAGGAATAAAATACAGAATTTAATACCAAAAAACACAGCACGGCATCACTTATGACCCTGTAACATTGCAAATTTTCAAGAGGGTTACACAAAACCTGCCATGCATGCAGGCCCCAAGAACACAATATGTTGAAGACGCCTCCGCTTTTTGTATAGTGCTATACTCAGTGTTGAATAAGCTGCAATTGGTTCCAGACCACTGGAAATGCAGGCCAGATTTCAATAACAGACCAGGCATAAAAATCAATAACCCATGTTGCTTAGAGGAGTTGTAGACATCCAGCCTGTGCCTCTGATCTAAAATACAAGTTGCTCTTTCCATCCCCATGCACTGGCTACACAATTAAATTGTTACAAGAACTGGGGGAATGTGGGGAGAGCAGTGACATCTAGGAAGTGCTGAATGGAAATTGAAAGTAATTGCTTGCCCCGCCTCTATGCCTAAGAGCTGAGATTTTAAAATGCATTTACAACAGCTATGAAAGCTTTAATAAAAAAAAAGAATCTGGATTTCATATTGAATTTGAAAAGGACTTTTATTATACAGCTTTTTATGTCTGGGTGACAGGTCCACTTCAGACAGGACCAAGTTAACAGCTTGTCTTCCAGTGTATGGGGCCCACTGATATCTAGCTGAAATAGTCTAGATGAAGAGCACATTGGCACACAGTCTGCATAGGTCCCAATGGATGATCCAATTGTTAGCTCTAGGGCCAGCAATCGGATCACTCTGATTTGACCCACAATGTGTGTGGCCAGATTGGGCCCAGATTTGTTGCCAAACGAGTGGGGGCTCTGGCCATGTATAGACACCGTAAATTTGCATGTTAACCATGATATTAAGTTATATATACAGATTTTTAAACAGAAGCGAGATATCCAAGCTTCTATATAATAAAACTAGGTTTAGGCAGAATTTTCACTGAAAAGTACTTTACACTGAAAAGCAACTGCCCCCTGCAAGTTATTTAAAACAAATTTCGAAGCAAAAATCTTCAAATGCAGCCAAAATGTAAAATTTAGAAAGCACTTTCATGCAAAGAGCAAGTTGCATCTTATTTAATTTAATTTTTCAACCTGAAGATATCTGCAGTTGCTACTAATGGCTGGTTTAGCATACAACAATTTACTGCAGGTGGGCACTTTTTTTTCACAATATTCATAGTGATAATTTATAAGGAAAACAAAAGTTGGTTTGTACTGAAATAGTACTTCGAAGATACTGTAGTTTTGGAAATCATTTTAAAAATAAGCTTTTGTTTACTGGAGTATGTTTTGGTGTATATTTAGAAGAATTGCTTAGGCAGGGAGATGTATCAGTGCTGTGTTTTCATGAAGGTCAGTTAAAAGGAGGTAGCAGCATTTAAAAAAAATAAAGCTGGTATATAACAGAAAAATTAGAATACTTCTTACTGGATCTTAACAAAGTGACATAAGAGAACAATTGAGAAAAAGATGTAGAAAAATATTAAATAAACTCTTTCAAGAATGTTACTTCATATGTTGTATATTACAGAACAATTCCTTAAGATATAGCAGCAAATAGGTTATGTTACAGAAGCCATCTGCTTCTGTAAATCACAGATTAACGTAACAAAATATATAATTCTATATAGCATAATTTAAATTAAAAATCTGTCCAGTCTACCTGAACAATAAATATGCCCATACCCTCCCAGGGACTAGCAGCAAATGGAGGTCTTCACTTTATACCCACAGACAACTACAGTGGCTTACCATTTACATCTACTTTTTAGTTTTAATGTTGAGAGACAAGTCTTCTAAAGATGGCTTTTTAACACCTACAAACATACAAAATTGAAAGGAAAACTAAAAAAAAAACAAAACAAAAAAAAACCTAAGCAGCATCCTCAGATTGCACTTCTGTTGAAAGGCAATGGCTGATTTAATGTCCCTGACATAAGGTAATGTTGGAGTTTTCCAGCTCAAGGGCAACTGTTGGTATCACAAAAAATGCCTTCTGCTTGATAAATAAATACAGGTGGCGTATAGGTGGGTGCCCTTAATATATAAAACAAACTAAAATTTGAGTTTTAAAAATATAATTAGAAGGCAACGCTTCACAATTGCTTTCTACTTGTACCTATAAGAGAAAGGTAACATGGAGACTGTGTGTAACAAACTTCTATTTCTATTTTCAAAACCTTGATACAGAGTGCAAACAGATATTTTGGTGTGTTAGAATAGCAATATTATAAACAAACTAATACATTAATCAACGCAGGATTAAACACAAGCATTATTTGTAATAAGGCCCAGCAGCAACTGTTCTGCTGAGAACCATAGTGAGATACAGCTGATTCATGAACAGGCTGTCCTCATGATGTCGTATATGCAACATGCTGCGTTCCACCTGTGTTCATCGCTTATATAAGTCATTGTGAGTACCATCTATTAAAGAAGAACCAGCTGCATCTGGACCTGTGTTCCCCTGTGATTGAATGCATTTCACCGGAGTGCAGGAGAAAACGCTGGTATGTATGAGCCCATATAGTATACACCTCTGGAGAAGAACTAACATATGCTGTGCTATGTGAATTCTTATTAAAGGGGTAGTTCACCTTTAAGTTAATTTTTAGTATGTTGTAGAATGGCTAATTCTAAGCAGCTTTTCAATTGTTCTTAATTGTCTTTCTTTCTTTTTGTTTCTGAATTATTTGTGACTCTTTCAAATGGGGGTCACTGACCCAATTTAAAAAACAAATGCTCTGTAAGGCAACACACATATTGTTACTTTTTATTACTCTTCTTTCTATGTAGGTCCTCCAGTCTTTTATTTAAATCAGTTGGACCCTAGCAACCAGAATGCTAAAATTGCAAACTGGAGACCTGCTGAATAAAAAAAGATAGATTACTCCAAAACCTCAAATAATAAAAAATGAAAACCAATTGCATATTGTCTCAGAATATCACTCTCCACATCATACTAAAATATTTAAAGGTGAACAACCCCTTTAAATTTACCATTCTTCCAATATTATCGTTAAATACAATATTGTATGGGATGTGTTAACACTACATTTTCAGGCACTTTTTTCCAATTAAAAAACTGCTGCAAAAGCTGGGTAACACCAACATAAAAGCTCAATGTGTCACTATACAGAAACAATAGAAATTTATTTTAAACAAAGATCATGGTGTCCATAAGTTCCCATAAATACGCTGAATGAAATAAAAATTAGGTGTTGATGGTTTACACTTGCAGGTTGTTGCAATTTAGAAGGAGTGTGTATATGCATTATCTAGAAATAGCCTGGCTAAACCACTATTTGACTTTATGAGCTGTACCTTATAGGCACATAGGTATACAGATTTCAGAGGCAGTGTGTGCATCATGCATGCAAAACACACAACCAGATATGGGGAGAGAAAAATATGTAATCCTCTCCCACAGATATACTAAACATTCATTCTGTAGGTGCTAAACAGTACACCAGCATCATTTTAAACCCCTAAAACACAAAGGGACAACCAAGAAAGGAATGTCGTTAAGACTAACCCCAGATATTGTGTTGACATTGAGGAAAAGTCCCTTGTTTCAACTTAACAAACTCACAATCAAGTTAAAAGAATAAACATTGCTGCTGCACTTTTATAACACACCCTATGCAAGGTGTGTGAATGCTTTGTAAATTTATTTTCTCATTGACTTTCGGTTTTTTGGCCTTGTTTTGATGGCCACTCGTTCAAACTTGCGAGCAGCCTGGGATCGAGTCTTTACAAGGCAGGAAGTCCGGGTTTGTACAACCTGCTTGCTCTTCCGATGCTCTGCTTTGGGCCCACGCTTAGGGTGTGTTATAATCTTTTTTATGTCCATATGGATGGAATCATACCTATTCTCAGGGTCATCATCGTCATCATCATCATTCTCAGCAGAAGCTGCCCCACATATTGTACGTGCTTCATCGCCTAAGAAAGTAGAAGCAAATATATCATTAATCATATAATGGATACAATCCCATTAATTAAACTGAATCCATATGACAGTTTCTAGAGTGATATGGATTTAAGGGTAGGTCTTAAAGGAACAGCTCAATGTAAAAATAAAAGCATGGAAAATAGACTGTGCAAAATAAAAATGTTTCTAATACAGTAAATTATCCAAAAATGTAATGTATAAAGGTTGGAGTGACTGGATGTGTAACATAATAGCCAGAACACTACTTCCTACTTTTCCGCTTTCTTGGTTTCCACGGATTGGTAACCAGGTGACTGCCACTACCAATCCGTGACTTGATGGTGGCCACATGGGACACAACTGTTCAGTGAGTTTGAAATTGATACTTAGCATTCAGCTCAGATTCAAAAGCAACACTTATGTCCCATGTGGCCTCCCCTCAAGTTACTGATTGGTTACTGCCTGGTAACCAATCAGTGGAAACTACGAGAGCTGAAAAGCAGGAAGTAGTGTTCTGTTATTCATCGAGTCACTCCAGCCTTTATACATTACATTACATTTTTGGCTAACTAACTATATTAGAAACATTTTTTTATTTTGCACAGACTATCTTTTTACTATCTATTGAACAATTCCTTTAGTGTGACAACTTTTTTCACATATGAGTGATAAAGGATATCCCTGCAGTGAGCACCAATCATTTGGTCTTTTGGTATGCTATCACCATTAATGTGGACAAGGTCTTGTGGTAACATGGGTGTGGCTTAAAGTGGTTGTTGTTTAAAAACAGGGAGTGGTCACTAGCTTCCATTATTGACCATCCACCATGTAGGCCAGAAAAAATCAGGCCTTCTGTACCACAGAAGTTTGACAGCACTGGTCTAGCAGATAACCACAGCAGCTGCCACACACAAAATCTGGTATGTCAACCTAAATATCATTATCATACAAAACCATTTAGAAATTACAAATTGTATTTGGCTTTAAAGGAGAACTAAACACTAAATGAATATGGCTAAAAATGCCATATTTTACATATTTAACTTATTGCACCAGCCTTAAGTTTTACCTTCTCAATAGCAGCCAGGACTTCAAACTTGTCAGAGGGTCACAATCTTGGAAAGTAACTCTGTGCAGCTATTGAGAAGTTAAGATTAGGGGTTGTTGCAAATTATCAAGCAGAAAATAATGTTGGCTTATAATTTAAGATGATGCTACAGGACTGATTATTAAATTCTGATACTAGTTTCACTGGGTTCTGTGCTCCATGTGCTCCAATTATCTGTATTAATTACTAATCAGTCTTATATTGTGATACTTATATCCTATGTGTACAGTGGGGGGGCAGTCAATTACTTTCTATTCAGCAATTCCTACATGTCACTGCCCCCCTCACATTTTCCCCTTCCCTCCTCAGGCTCTATAATTGTGCAGGGCATTGTGCATGGGCATTAGGTCCCCCATTCTAGTACATATACAAGATTTTGGGGCGATATACAATTTGTCTTAATAACAGTGTCCACAAAATGGCACCTGCCTGCTTGCTGTGATTGTATAATTCCAAGACTGAATGAAACAAAATATAAATAATAAATATAGTGTAAGTAAAGTTATTTTGCTCAACCAACATGATAGAAAAGAATTTAGAATTATTTCTTAGGGTGACAGGTACTCTTTAACTGGATTTTTTACAGATATACTTTTTTCCTTACAACGGTGTATGAATTGCTGCATAAGAGATTATTGCACAACAATTTTTCAGGCAATGAACTTGCTGGGAGTTAAGGTGGCCATAGACGCAGATATCCGCTTGTTTGGTGACATCGCCAAACGAGCTGATCTTTCCTCGACATGCCACTTATGGGCATGGCTATATCAGGGGTAATCTGAACATTCGGCCCTATGGCCGAACAATTGGATTACGATGAGAGCGCAATGGGCTCCGGCGGGACGGTCGGGACAAAATCAAACCTGTCCGATCGACCAAACGGCCGATCTCAGCCAGAATCCTCGATTCGTACTATAGGATCTTTGCATCTATGGCCAGCTTAAAGGAGAAGGCGCAAAAACCCTCCCCCCCTCCCGTGTTGTTGCCCACCCTTCCTCCTCCCCCCTGGCCTACCCGTCCCGCTGGGCAAATGCCCCTAACTTGTTACTTACCCTTCTGCGCAGGTCCAGTCCACGGAGTTCACAGACGACATCTTCCTCCACACGATCTTCTTCCTGTTTGAACGGCGTTTTTTCGCATGCGCAGTAGATCCGTACCGGCAAAATGCTACTGCGCATGCGCCAAAACGCCGTTCAAAGCAGGAAGAAGATCGCGTCGAGGAAGATGTCGTCTGTGAACTCCAAAAAAGTCACAAAGTTTTTTTGGCGCATGCTCATTAGATCGTACCGGCGAAATGCTCCTACTGCGCATGCGCCGGTCAAAGCAGGAAGAAGATCGCTTGGAAGAAGATGGCGTCGGTGAACTCCGTAGACTGGACCTGCGCAGAATGGTAAGTAACAAGTTAGGGGCATTTGCCCAGCGGGACAGGTAGGCCAGGGGGGAGGAGGGAGGGTGGGCAACACACGGGAGGGAGGGGGAGGGTTTTTGCGCCGACTAGGTTTCCTTCTCCTTTAAGCAACTCTTCGATTTTTTCCAAAGTCAATAAGACAAGGCTTGCAGTGAGCAGTGTGTTAACATCACCAAAATGTTGTTTTTACATTTCACATGCAACAGACATATTAACTATCAGTATATCAAATTTAAATCAAACACTCTTTTCATAAGCGTTGACAGGCTTGAGTAGTGCAGTATGTACTGCAAGGGTAACTTGCACTTGTGGGTGATGTATTAAAAAGCAGAAATAACCATACCTGATGATTGAACAAATCCTGTGGCAGATACAACTTCATTTTCCACCAAAGGTTTGATCTTTTGTTCATCACTGTCTTCATCTGAATTGTGGCTATTTTCTTGCTCCTCTTCAGAAAGGTCGGATGAGGATTCCTTCTTATTAGAAGCAGGTGTTCTCTCTCTTTTGGATATTTTGGCTTTCTGTGATCTACTTTGATGCTTTTCATCAGATGATTCGATGCTTTCTTCCTTTTTCTTGAATTTCTGCTTTGAGCCCTTGTTGATTGCATCTTTTTTACAAAGTTTTTTTAATTCTCTCTCTAGCTCAGAATTTGAAGTGTCGGAATGGTCCCAACGTTGCTTTTTGGTAGCTGTTGAGTTTCTAGTTGTCCTTTTGGTTAGTTCAGAACCAGAACTTGAGGTACTTCTTTTCCTCTTACCATCACCTTTTGTTGCTTTTTCTACATGATTAGAAGACTTTTTACCATTGTTTGCCTCATTACTGCTATCAAATTCTGAGGAGCTTTTACTCATAAGGGCTGCATTTTTAAGTACCCCTGGAACATCATCTGAATCAGAAGTGCTTTTATTCTTTTGTGTCTTCATCTTCTTGGCTAATGACCACTTTGCTTTTGGGCTTTCCCCACTGTCTGCTGGGCTATGCTTTGCTTTAGAAATTTGTTTTTCTTTAGAACATGCTGCCATTTTACCGTTTTTCTCTTTGTCTGTATCATTGCTCTCTTCTTCTGTATTTGAGGTTGCAGAATTTGCAGCAGTTTGTCGCCTCCTTGGTGTAGTTTTTACACGAGGTGATCTCCTGAGAGCACATTCCTCTAGGTCATTCTCTGAGGTGTTCTCAAGGACTTCATCACATGAAGTGTTGTTTTGATTCGGAGCCTCCATTTCAGCATCACTACCATTTCCATTCTTTGGAGATTTGCATGAATTACTGTTGTCTGCTTTCAAAGGAGAACTGGACAGAGACACTGGTGTCAGCTGCACAACCAACTGCTTCTTGACCAGTGGCTTAAGTTCTTTTCGAACTTCCTTGAACTTTACAGATGTGCTCACTGTCGTACCTGTTACAGAATCTTGCAAAGAATTTTGCTGCTCTATAGATAAATCTAAGCTATCGAATATATCCTCTGGAACAGAAGATGGAACTGAAACAATGTCCATGTCAAGAGCTTCAGTGGAATTGGGTTCAAATGTTGCCTCTGCATTTTTGTTTTTTTTTTGTGGTGTGCACGATTTCCCAGATTTAAGAGCCTCTGTGCACCGATTGCCCATTATTTTCTCTTTGGTTTTTTCAGGCAGAGGAGAATCACATTCTTTCATAGGTAAACGAATACTCTTCTTGCTGCTCCCAGGTGAGTCTTCCCTAGGTTTGTCGAGCATACTCTTGTGCTTCTTTTTTTGTGATTTTTGCTTACCTTTATCACTCTCAGCTGCCTCTTTTTCACTTTCCCCTTCAATATTTTCATCTGTGTCCTCCATGTTGACATTATTATCTGTATCCTGTGTATTTATTGTCAAAACCTGGGTAATGTCAGCAGGAGACAATGGTTCACTTTTCTTTATATGCTCCTCAGTGAGATCTGAACTTTTGCCATTTTTGTTCCTAACTTCTTCAGCCTGCTCTGTATCGTAAAAGGCATTCATGTCAGGATCTCTATGCTTATTGTCAGAATCTGAAGGTTTTCTTTTTTCATGTGCAGCTATTTTCTTTTGTGCTTTGTGCTTTTCTTCGCTAAGTTTCTTCTCCTTTGCATGTGTAGTCTCATCTGGGGTCTCTCTGCTTTTCTTAGATTTCTTTTGCTCCTCAACTGAACTAACCTCTTCCATTAAAGTTTCCTCCAAAGCCTGATGGGCTTTCTTTAGGTCACTCAGGACAGATTTAAATGCCTTCAACTGTCGTAACTTTTCATCAGGGTTCATTTCATTATTTTCAGTTCCCTGTTTCATAAACTTTACAAAACTTGCATTCAGGCTAGTTGTTGTCTCTATAAGTCTTTTTGCCTTTTTGAGCATTTCCTTTGGCACCATAAGTGCTCTATAAGAATATGTTAAAGTACCAGCATGTGCATCACCTATATTTTTGACCTGTCCATTACAGCTTGAATTATTTTTATCTGAATGATTTTGGGAGTGCTCATTTGATTTGTTTTTTTCATTGTCCACTTTCATTTTCTTCTTATTTTGCTGTAACAATTGCTCTAAATTTTCGAACACGCTGTCACATGCAGCTACAGAGTCCAGTAAAGGTTCTGGTCGACAAACATAGCACTCCCATTTGCTATCTTCATCCATGATAGCAGACAACTCCTTTCTGCCCAAATTTCGTTGAATGCACTTCTTACAAAAGGCATTATGACAGTAATCACAACAAATCAAGTTTCCTCCTTCAGCACACCATCTGTTGGGGGGGAGGGGGAAATTACATAAATGTTATTGTTTAAAAGTTTTCATTAAGGGGAATGCAAACAGAAGCCTGTTAAAGTTCCTTTAAACAGGTCAATTTGTGAACCTAGTATAGAAACCTGGAGACATAAATGACCATAACGTCATTGTATTATATATAGACAACTATAAAGCTGTACAATTGACATTAGCCAATGAAATTTAGAAAATCCTATCAGATGAAGACAAAAGCACCATGCCAAGTCTCTCTCAATACACTTACCTGCACTGTTCATCCATTCCATCTGCATCCCGGTTTATTTCATCACTCATGTAATATTTATAGCATGTCTGGAAGGGAAACAATACATGTCACCTGACAACAGTTTACATTCCTATAAACCCATTTATGAAAAGTCTACATTTTTTATAACCTCAGGGTTATTAATTAAATAACAAGCTTTAAAATACCAATCAGGTGTATATTTTGACATGTTTGCCTGTTAAAAGAGTCAATTCCAATTAGCCTGCCCCTCATACAGTCCTGCACCAATCACTTATTGGTTTAGTTTGTGCATGTGACTGTCAGAAAGGTCCCCCCAGAGTGTAATATCAAAGGAATTGTTTAGTGTAAAGATTTGTTATAGCAACTTTTTCTTCCATTACTGAAAGGATATAAGCACAGGAGTCAATTTGACTTTCAAATACAATATTTACTGTGTTAATAACAAGGAGTAAGCAGTGCATGTAAAGGTACAGTTCAGTGTAAAAATAAAAACTGGGTAAATAGATAGGCTGTGCAAAATAAAAAATGTTTCTAATATAGTTAATTAGCCAAAAATGTAATGTACAAAGGCTGGAGTGATTTGATGTGTAACATGTCAGTCAGAACACTACTTCCTGCTTTTCAGCTCTCTTGGTTTACACTGACTGGTTACCCTGGCTACCAGGCAGTAACCAATCAGAGACTTGAGGGGGGGCACACGGGTCATATCTGTTGCTTTTGAATCTGAGCTGAATGCTGAGGATCAATTGCAAACTCACTGAACAGAAATGTACCATGTGGCCCCCCTTCAAGTCGCTGACTAGCTCAGAGTTATAGAGCTGAAAAGCAGGAAGTTGGATTCTGGCTGTTTTATTAGACATCTGTTCACTCCAGCCTTTATATATTACATTTTTGGCTAAATATATTAGAAACATTTTTTATTTTGCACATCCTATCTATTTACACAGTTTTTATTTTCACACTGAACTGTTCCTTTAATACTGCACTGCTTACTCCTTGTTATTAACACAGTAAATATTGTATTTGAAAGTCAAACTGACTCCTGTGCTTATATCCTTTCAGTAATGGAAGAAAAAGTTGCTATAACAAATTTTCCTGATTTTACATTTTACCGGGTCCCCTGAAAAATATAAAATGGTGTTCTACTGTAATTTATAACCAAACAGGGGTCATATGCCATACCCCTTTAAAATGAAAACACCTATAATATTCATACACCATACCCCTTTAAAATGAAAACACCTATAATATTTTCATACAACAGGTTAGGCAGACTATGTATTGATTATTGAATACAACTGGAGGTTACTAATAGGCCAGATTTAGCACTACATCTGACCACACAAGTTCTTTGAAGTACAAAGTATACCTATTTTAAAGACAGTTAATGAGGCATCACAGTGCTTTTAAAACTATTAAAGAGAATGTACGTTTATTAAGGGTTAATGTTAATTGTATTATTTCAACATTTGGACAGCTAAAACAACTAATAATAACAACAATAACTAATAACAACACTTGGTAGTAACCTAGAGTAAATGCCTGCACACAAAATATGGCATTGAGAAAAGTATTTTAAGTGCACAGAACTTTGGCTTCAACATCTTATTAGAGTTTATTGTATTACTTTTAGCTTGCATTATCTCCTACTGCCATCTAGTGTCATTACGGATTACTGTAATTACATTTTAACTATTTCTGATTTAAAGGGGTTGTTCACCTTTAAATTAACTTTTAGTATTATGTAGAGAGTGATATTCTGGCAATTTGCAATAAGTTTTCATTTTTTATTATGCAAGGTTTTTGAGTTATTTGGCTTTTTATTCAGCAGCTCTCCAGTTTGCTGTTACAGTAATCTTAAGGCTAGGGTTCAAATTCCCGTAACAACCATGCACTGATTTGAATAAGAGACTGGAATATTAATAGGTGAGGCCTGAATAGAAAGACGAGTAATAAAAAGTAGCAATAAAAATACATTTGCTTTTTAGATGGGGTTAGTGACGCCCGTTTGAAAGTCGTAAAGAGTCGGAAGAAAAAGGCAAATAACTACAAAACTATAAAAAATAAATAATGAAGACCAATTGATAAGTTGGTTATGTTTGGGCATTCTATATCATACTAAAAGTTACCTTAAAGGTGAACCACCCCTTTAAGCGAGAGGTAATGAGAATTTACTTTCATGCCAATTGCTTATTATTTAGGGTTGCTGCACATACATTTGATACATCTATATATTTTTTTATCTACTACATAAGCACTGGACTAAAAATAAAAGGATTATGATGGTTTAAAAAAAAAAGCAATTCCTAAGAATTAATTTTTTTAAAATGTAAAGCACCATCCAAACAAAAATTGGCAAAATGAGATTTAAGTAACATACCAGAACACAATGCTATGCTCAGACATATATGAACAAATTACAGCTAACGACAATTTTCAAATAAGATATCCACTTGAATATTTCTGTCTAGTAATTTTTATCAATACAAATTAATCTGTTTACTTTGTACCCTATAAACTTCTCTAACTGTGTTTATACATGGAAAGAGGTTCTGATGAAACATTAATAATAAAACTCTTCCTAATGAGGCATAACAGTGAAAATGAGAAATCGCTACACAAGCAATATTATAAGATACTGCTCAGTTCTCTGCAAAATAAGAAAATGTTTGATGCTTATTTTAATTTTATAAGAATGCACAAGTATTTGCTATAGTGCTCTGTATTTGGTAATTTGTGTTCCAGGTACAGGTTTGTGTACAAAAGTGTTGGTGTATGTAGGTATGTGTGCACTTGTGGGTAAAATGCAAAATAAAATTTTTAGCATTGGTATATGATTGTGTAAAGCTTTAAATTTCACTGAAAAACCAATGCTTTGTGTCTGCATTATAGCACAGCATGGGAAATTGATGGTGTTACAATAATACAGTAACAGTTCACGAGCAAGAACACTTCCTGTAAAGAGTACCAAGAGAAACAAACACATGGAACATCAACTAAAGAACTCTGCTACTCATCACAAGTAAAGAACAAAGAAAAAGTGGAATAAGTCCAAGTGCGTCAATACGAAATATACAGAAAAGAGTAAGTACATTAAGTCAGTTTGCAATATATTGTGATGATTAGGAGGAAAACAGAAAGGAATGATTCTTTGCTATAACCATTCAATGGTGTGCACAAATTTCTTCCAACTTTTTGCACAAGTTGGTAAGCATGCCTACAAGGCAGAGAACAACCTGCTGCTGTCTGTCTGGAAACTGCTCAATCAAAAGGAAAGAAATAATTCCTATAAAAATTAAGTTTGTTCTGTGAGTGATGTGTGTATTTGCCATTTCTCAAAATAAATACACTTTTCCAGCTCTGAAATTCTATTACACATTGGCCATTTACACCACATCTCTGAAATTCTATTACACATGGGCCATTTACGCCACGTCTTGGTACTAAGTGAGGATAAGCTGTAAACAAGACTATTCTAAAAATCCGACAAAGTTAACAAAACAATGCAGTCGGGCAAATGTATAGTATAGGATAGAATATATCTTCTCTATGTGTATATTCATACATATTCCTGAGAGGTGGCAAACTGCCTAGGTTTAAACTCCAACAAATTTATAGGGTGTAAAAAGAAGAAGCATACCTTACATATAAGCACTTTCAAAGCAGGATGCCGATAAATTGAATCCTTCTGAAAATGATTTACTTGTTGGCCACAGGCTGTACAGTTAACAATCCCATGAAGGCCATCCTCTACATAATAAATAATTAAGATGGAGATGTTAAGTTGATAAGTGAAAATCTGATTCACAATCTAGCAATGATCTAGTATCTATTGCAAGTGCACCAGTAACTACTTGCTATTCTTGAAAGGGTCAGTACAAACAAATGAAAATGAATATTTTGACTACAGATACTATTTTATATCTATCCTGTACAGTTGTGTTCAGCCAACTTTTATCAGTTGTCTGAAAAGAAACCCATCTGGTCTAGTGTGTTTAATAAACTTAGGTAATACATAGAAATAAATTGCCTGCAAAACACCCACCAGAAAACCAACTGGTATTTTTAATTTTGCTGAAGTGCATACTAGGTGAAAATAAAGTGGTGTAAAGCTTCAATACATTTATAATTTGAAAAAATTTACCTGTGCGTTTCTTAGGCAAAGGTGTACCTGGTTTAGGTTTGTTTCTGATCCGAAACTCTGGTCCTTTAAAATCATCTTTGTCTTCATTTAAGACTGGTTCTGGTTGTACAACCACTGTGCCTGAAGAGATTAAAGGCTTTCAGTATAACATACGTAGAAAATAATGCACCCCCCATGGGGATTTAATTGCTGGGTGCGAACAGCAGTTGATGATACATAAGTAACACTGAGAACTTGCTGATGCGATGTGTCTTAAATTTTACAGCTAATGCAATACATTGTTCGCACTTGCACAACTCTTAGAGGGGAACCTGACACCCTAAGATATAATTCCAAATCCTTTTCTATGATGTTAGTTGAGCAAAAACAGGAAATTGTTTATTACTTGGCGTAATTTCTGTTTCCTAATCACCTTCCATGGCAGCATTCACCAATGGGTTAACCTTCCCTTTGGCCCAAAGGACAGGAACCTTTCCCAAGCAAGTTAAAAGTGCCAGCCCCCTCTACTCACTGTCTTAGTTAGAAAGCTTGTCATATGGGAGGGAAGTCCTTGGGGATTGCTGCCATGGAAGGGGACTAGAAAAAATAAATTAGGGTAAGTAATGAACAATTTCCTGTTTTCCACGTCACCCATGGCATGCATGGAAACTGCCAAGCTAACACACTTTATTTAGTAATTGTTAACAACTGCTTGCAAAAATCTTCCTCCAAAATCTCCCTTCCTGGATATCAAGTCTATAATGTTTAATAAATGTATTAATAGATGACCATCTTGCTGCCTTGCAAATCGCTTCTGGCATTGCTTTGGCTTCCACTGCTCAGGAACTCACCAACGCTCTGGTGGAATGGGCTTTTAAACTCTGGGGAACCTTCCTGCCTGCTGTGTTATATGCTTTTGGAATTGCTGACACAATCCAGGAACTAAACATTTTCTTGGAAGGGGCTCTTTTCCTGAAACCACATGAAATTACAAATAAATGTTCAGACTTCCTCCAAGACTTTGTTCTCTCCAGGTAAATCGTGAGTGCCCTCACCAAATCTAATGGATGCCACTGCTTTTCTTTTTCTGACTTTGGAGATGGAGAAAAGTAAGGCAGTGACACCTCCAAATCCTTATGAAATTTGGATACTGCCTTGTCCTTGAAAATCACTGTAAATGGCTCGGAGAAGGACAGTGAAGCTAGCTCACTTACCCTGCATGCTGAAGTCAAGGCCACTAGTTGAATCACTTTCAGGGTCAGGTTCCATATGGAAACTTCTTTCAGCTGCTCAAAAGTTGGTTTTGTCAACATGTTTAGGTGTATCCCAAGGTGGTGCACAATTCCTCATGCGAGGTCTCACTCTCCTGAGCGCATCAAAAAATCTTTGAACCAAGGGATCCAAAGCCCATGTTCTTCCTGTGCAGAAATAGCCGACAACTGCACCTTGAGGGTACTCATATGAAGCCCTCTCTCATATCCAGAGAACAGGAAATCTACCACCATAGAGGCTGTAGGACAACAGGGGTCTTGCCGCTCAGAAATTGATGCTTGCACAAACTTGTCCCAAACTTTATAGTATTGTGATTGAAAATACTAGGAAATTCACAACTTCTTTACAATTCCTCAGCCTCTCTCTCTTTCAATATCCATGCCATTAAGGATAAGTGGTCTTCCTCCTGAAACTACACCATCCCCTGATTCAGCTAGCCCAGAAATCTTGGGATCTTCTTAGGTTCCCCCAATATCAACCAGTGAAGTAGTGGAAACCAAGGTCTCCTGGGCCAGTAGTGAACCACTACAATCGCATCGGATGCATCCCGTTCTATCTTCTTCAAAACCAAATTAGGGGAATTGGAGGAAACACATAGATCAATCCTCTTGACCAATCTTGTCTTAGACCATCTATGGCCTCTGCCTCTCTGCATGGGTACCTGGCAAAAAAAATTTGACACTTCCTGTTCTGAAAGGAAGCCATCACATCAGGTACTCCCCATATATTCACTAGGTCTTGGAAAAATATCCTCGTGAAGACTCCACACCAGTGGGTAGATGCTATGACTCCGCCCACTGAAAAATTCCCTCTGCTTCTTCTAGCAAAACCAAACTTCTTGTACCTACTTGTTTATGCACGCAAGCCACTGCTGTGGTATTGTCTGAAAACACTTTATCACTTCAAAAGAATTTTGCAGGCTTACAGAGCTTCTTTTATTGCTTTTAACTCTAGAATATTTGAGGAGACTTGTAACTCCCATGAACTTTGAACAAAAAATTCTAGCATGTGGGTGCCCCAGCCGACCTCTGATGCGTCTGTCTGTAGTTACGGCTATCCACTCTGGGTCCTCTAAAGGAGTACCTTTTCACAGATTTTCTGGAACACACCACCAGCTTAACTTGTTTTTTACGTCTTGATGCAACCTCAAACTTTTTTTCCAGATTTTGGTGTGGGATTCTTACTTTCTTAGCAAAAATTTTTGCAGAGGTCTTGCATGCCATTTTGCCCATTTCACAACCTGAATTGTGGAAGACATAAATCCCAAGAATCTTTGTAAAGACTCTTGGGGATTGTGACAGGCCAAACGAAAGATATTTGAATTGCACATGAACTTCCCCTACTGCGAACCTCAGATATTTCGAGTGATCTTGATGAATTGGGACATGAAAATATGCGTCTTTTAAGTCTATGTTCATGAGCCAGTCCCCAACTGTAACTGCTTGGATGACTGCTGCCAATGACTCCATCTTGAAGTTCCTTTTGTTCAGGCCTCTCATATCCAAAACTGGCCTCATAGCCCCTGAGGCTTTCTTCACTAGAAATAGCCTTGAATAGAATAGACTCCCCCCCCCCATTCTAGTGAGGAGGAACGGTTTATTTTGCTTCTGAAGCAAACAGCTGATCCATGTACTCCCCGGACCAACCCTTAAATATCTTCTGATGCTCGGAAGGATTAAATTAGAAAATGGTCTACTGCAGCATCCACCTTAGGTGGAGCATCCAAAAATGTTGAATCTTCCTACTCAAAAGTATACTTCTTGAGAAACTTTCCCACACTTTGCTTTGGGGTCTTTTTTCTGTCATATTCCATTCATTTGCAATTATTTCGCTAATTGAAGTATGAACCGGATAACATGCTGATCTTTTCTTTATAGAAGGAAACAGCTTATCCACTGAAGACAATTTAGCGGGCTCCACTGGGAATGTCAGTGTTTGGCGCACTGCTTTTATCAGTGGCTCTAAAACTGCAAGTTCAAAATTGGAATCTTCTTCCATATCAACCCCCCCCTTTTAGATCCTAAAGTGGGTAATAATTTCAGAATCTTCTGAAAGTTCTCCTTCTGAGACTCAGACAGCGAGTCTGTATGTCTAGAATAGGGATGCCTGGTTCCTTTCTTAGAATGTCAGTTCCTGGAAATGTTGCTCTACTGCCTGCTTAATGACTGCCGCCAAGGATTCTGCAAAGCCTTGATTCCCCTGTGAAGTTGATGCTCCCAACTCTTCCTGAAATTGCCAAGCCAAAGTATCCCTGGATCCATCAGAGTGCTGTGCAGATATATTAGACTTGCACTCTGGTAAAACTTATTAAGGGTGCCCCTTACTTTACATACCTGTCTACTCTTGAACAGTATGACTATGAAGATTTTCATTCATCCAGGTCATGGTATATCTAGTATAGGTAAATCTAAAAACAACTGGACTTGCTGAGTAATCAATGAAGACGTTTCACTACTCATCCGAGCAGCTTCTTCAGTTCAACAGACTGGTGTGGGAAGTTCTCTGCATATAAACTCTTCCACTAATCCAATCACAATGGCACATTGTAACTCTTCAAAGAGGTGACATCTGCAGAAATTCACAGAGGTGTAGATTCTGTGTAGTTACTGTGATAGGATTATCCAATGTGTCATGCAACTCCTAGAAAGAAGTATTACTTGTGAGAGTTGCATAAATGGACGTGTGAAGTGTTCTGAAACCGCCGGGGTACAGATGTTAGAACAGCATTGTATGTAGCAGACAGGTGGTGTCGAAGGCCCCTGCCTCTGTTTAGGGATGGTTTCTCCACCTTGACATGAATCGCCTTTTTCACGCCTCGGTCAAACCAGCGGTCTTCTTTATCCAATATTAGGACTTTGCTATCTTCAAAGGAGTGTCCCTTGTCTTTTAGGTGTAGAAAGACAGCTGAGTTTTGCCCTGTAGAGTTCGCCCTCCTATGCTGAGCCATTCGACTGCTCACCAACTGCTCACCAAGCGAATGGCTCAGCATAGGAGGGCAAACTCTACAGGGCAAAACTCAGCTGTCTTTCTACACCTAAAAGACAAGGGACACTCCTTTGAAGATAGAATAGTCCAAATATTGGATAAAGAACTGGTTTGAACGTGGCGTGAAAGGCGATTCAAGGGATACTGTCATGGAAAAACATGTTTTTTACAAAATGTATCAGTTAATAGTGCTACTACAGCAGAATCCTGCATTGAAATATGTTTTTCAAAACAAGAAATGGATTTTTTTATATCTAATTTTAAAATTTGCTATGGGGCTAGACATTTTGACATTTCCCAGCTGCCCTCAGGTCATGTGACTTGTGCTCTGATAAACTTTAGTCACACTTTACTGCTGCACTGCAAGTTGGAGTGATGTCATTAAGCCTCCCTCCTACAAGCTGCTGTAATGTAAATAGAGCCTTGTCTGCTGAGCCTGTCAATTGAACAATAGGCAGGTATCAAGATAAACTCCCACTGACACCACTTCAGAAGGACTGAAATAAGATAGTCCTGTGATCACTGCCCCCACTTACGTTTTACGTTTAAAAAAAAAAAAATATATATATATATATATATATATATATATATATATATATATATATATATATATATATATATATATATATATATATATATATACACACATACACACATATACACACATACACACATACACACACATACACAATTCATTTTGGGCACTGGAAAAAATATTTTATATAGATAGTTTATTATATTTGTTTACACAAAAATGAATGGCAGAAACACAGGAGTACACTCCCAGGACTGATGACAGGGAATAGAAAAAAAGGATAAAATAAGGAGGACATACTTCAAAACCAGGAAAACTTAGGAAGTCTAGGAAGGGTTAAAATAGCTCAGGAGAAAGAAGGCAATAAGTAGTTAATGAAAAAAAGAAGTATTGCAGGCAGGAAATGAGCAAGGTCTGTGTGAGGTGGATAGCAGAGGGAACTCACAGCTCCTTTACCTCATCTAGTAACCAGTAAAACAAACTAGGAAGGCAGCAAGAAGAGAAAGTTCCCCCTCCATACAGAGAACAAACTTACAGAACGGCAGGAGCTTTGATAGTGTCTGTGGGAGGAGGGGCTGCTAGTGCAGCAGTAGAGCAGGCAGAACTTAGGAAAGTGAAAGTAATTGCTTCCCTGCAAACCATGTGACCTCTCTCCTCCAAACATCACACGCATGGGCAGAGAGGGGAGGGGGAGTGTACAGCTAGATTCTCATGTCATAGTGCGACCTGGCTTTTCATTACAGAGTGGCTGCCTCCAAGCACACAGGTAATGCTGTGCCTGCTGTTAGAGCAGCACAGGATGAATGTGTAATGAGCAGAAATTGAAGCCCCCATGACAAAATACAAACTAAAATAATTTATGCATGGATTTGTGGATTAACATTTTATTTGCCAGACAGTGTTTATGGATGTGTGTTTTTTATGAAAATGCAAAAAAAAAAAAAGTTTAAAATGACGACAGATTCCCTTTCATGTCAAGGTGGAGAAACCATCCCTAAACAGTCTGCTACATACAATGCTGTTCTAACATCTGTACCCCAGCGGTTTCAGAACACTTCACACGTCCATTCATGCAACTCTCACAAGTAACACCTCTTTCTAGGAGTTGCATGACACATTGGATAATCCTATCACAGTAACTACACAGAATCTACACCTCTGTGAATTTCTTCAGATGTCACCACTTTGAAGAGTTACAATGTGCCATTGTGAATGAATTTGTGGAAGATCTTATAAACCGAGAATTTCCCACACCAGTCAGTTGAACTGAAGAAGCATTTAGATGCATGATACATGACTGCACATAAATCAGTTCAGTCTGCAGCATGTACCTAAATGAATTGCTAATTAGCCATGCAGGCTGTGGATTCCATATGTGTTCAGTTTTAAAGGGGTGATGTGGCAACCCTACCGTCACTGCTTGATGTGTAAGTTACAAGAGTTTCTAAGCAAGTCAGTGCTTCTATTTTGTACACTACTGACATTATGCTTAATGCCAAAGGTATTAAAAGATAAAACTATAGATAAGCCGGTATTTATTCCCAGAAAAGGTTACACCCCTTTGGCACTCCATTCAGTTATAGCCTAGGCAGAAGAAGACTGTACGATTTGAGAGAACAAGGTTGCTCCTTCCTTTTCTGCAGTATTTGTCTGCATGAATGTGTGATTGTTTGTTGCAAGGCAGGTTTTTTTTATACTGTATGCTGCGTCTGTTAACCACTGCCATTACAATTGACCAATGACCATTCAAATGATGTGGCTGGTTACAGTGCACAAGCAACCAATTAATTACTAGGAGGAGGGCAGTATCAAAGTAAGGGCAAAGCCTGGGCATGATGATGTAATCATATAGGAAGTTCTTGGGGTGTCAGGTTCAAAATAGGCCACTCCCATCCCTTCAGAAAACTGGTCAGAGTGACAGGAGAAGGACTGAGTTAACAGTTATAAAAATGAGCTTTTACAATTGTTATGGAACATTGTTTTTCTAACACATTGAGAGCATTATCAGTGGTTTCATAAGATTTGCACATTGAAGGTGAACAATCCCTTTAAGGCAAGTTGTGTATTACCCCAAAATCTTGTGCATGCACCAAAATAATAATAGAGCATAAGGAATAACAATAATAGAGCATAAGGAGAGAGGGGGAATGTGAGGAGTGCAATGACTTCTAGGAATTCCAGAATGGAAACAAAGTAATTGCCGCCCCCCCCCCCCCTCTGCCTCAGGCATAGAGGTGAGGCAGGCAATTTATGCTTGACAGCTCAGATATTTAAAAACCTTTAGCTGGGAAGGGTGTTTTAATTAAAAAAATATATTTTTTGTTTCTAATTTAACTTGCAACCGACTTTCATTATTCAGCTTTTTATGTGTGGGTGACAGGTCTGTTTTAAGATATAAATGTGTGTGTGTGCGGAACTCCCATCATATATTAATAAAAACATAAGAAGGTAAAAAAAAAGAAATTGCAAACCCTAAAGGACTAGAAACATTATCCAAAAGGTTTGTTTGACTGCTGGTAAATGTGTGAACTTTGTCTTTATTTACAAATTAAGTCAGGCACGATCTAGTACGAAACAACCTTATTCCTTCAACCTCATTCCTTTTTTACAACTCTGCATTTGAACTGGAAATGTAGTTTTTACAGCAGAAGCTACCACTCTCAGCACTACTACAAAACGTTTACTAGTGATCTGCTACATGACAGCAAAAATATCTGCCTATGGCAGCTCTGTTTCATTTTTATATATAAGCAGCTGCAGGTGTACAAGTATGTTTTTACTTCTGTGTTCCTCTCAGTGAAGTGAAATTTGCGAACAATTTAAGAAGCATTTTTGTGCTTAATTTGTTTGACAACCACTACAGCTAGCTGAGTTTTGCTGTGCACTGTTGCTAAACACAATGGACTGCAGTTTGCTACAACCTTTGCCTAAATCTTATATACACACAGGGCCAGAATTAGGGGTAGGCAGAAGATTCCCTTTGGCAAAATACGGAATCTTCCTCAAAAGACTGAATACTGAAGCTGAATATTGAATGAAATACAAATATGCAAATTATTTAATTCCTGGGAGGGGGGCAGTAGGCCAAAATCTGCAATTTCCAAAACCATGTGACTTCATGTCATGCGATTTTAATGGTTAGTATCCAGTTCGGCCAGGCACTTCGATGCGGGGCACAATGTTAAAAAGGTTTGGATTGGGTCATATCCTAAACCAAATCTGGGATTATGTGCATCCCTAGGCAAGAGACTAATTCTGAGGGCCAAAAACCCCTAAAATGCAGGTCCCTCTGCCCCCTCAACCTATTGATAAAGCTACTGTAGTGCATATTACACACTGTGAAAATTAAATGTCCCAATTATGTTCAGTGAGATAAAGGAGTTTACAGCACAGGGCGAGAGAAACATTTCAGTTTTCACTCAACTGATTAGGAAGTGTGGTCAATCGTGGACATTTTGCAACAGCAGAAACTGATAATGACAATGTCCAGCATGCACACAGGACTCCTGCTCTGCTTAGTTGAAACTGATTTACCACTTGGTAAGGTCGCAATAGGGTTCAGCAAGAATAATCTGTTGATAAAATTTCAAAATCAGAGCCAAACAAAGAAAGTGTAAAAAGAGAATGCACACAAAAAGCAGCTAGCAGTACCTATGGGTAAGCTTTCCATATTGACTTCATTTTCTGAATTCTCATTAGACCCGTCTATATTGACAGCTTTATCTGGCACCATCTCTTCGTCTGACCCAACATATTTTTGCACAAATGACGGTTTCCTGAAAACGAAAAAATTAGTGAGAAAAACTCAAGACCCTTGCATTTGCTAAACGTGTTAAAGCTCACAATGACATTAATTTCAGGATAATTGGTCTATTCCTAGCATCTTTTGATTTAGTCTTCATTTATCATTCTTTTTAATTCTGCCTATTTCCAAAATGCTATTGAAATTCCTCTCTACTTCTGGAGTCATTGACTCCAGCATCAAAAAAGCTAATGCAGAGCATTAAATTTAAAGGGATACCGTCATGGGATAAAAATGTTTTTTCAAAATTAATCAGTTAATAGTGTTGCTAAAGCAGAATTCTGCACTGAAATCCATTTCTCAAAAGAGCAAACAGATTTTTTTATATTCAATTTTGAAATCTGCCATGGGGCTAGACATTCTGTCAATTTCCCAGCTGCCCCAAGTCATGTGACTTGTGCTCTGATAAACTTCAATCACTCTTTACTGCTGTACTGCAAGTTGGAGTGATATCACCCCCTCCCTCCCCCCCCAGCAGCCAAACAAAAGAACAATGGGAAGGTAACCAGATAACAGCTCCCTAACACAAGATAACAGCTGCCTGGTAGATCTCAGAACAACACTGAATAGTAAAAACCCATGTCCCACTGAGACACATTCAGTTACATTGAGAAGGAAAAACAGCAGCCTGCCAGAAAGCATTTCTCTCCTGAAGTGCAGGCACAAGTCACATGACATGGGGCCGCTGGGAAATTGACAAAATGTCTAGCCCCATGTCAGATTTCAAAATTGAATATAAAAAAATCTGTTTGCTCTTTTGAGAAATGGATTTCAGTGCAGAATTCTGCTGGAGCAGCACTATAAACTGATTCATTTTGAAAAAAAATTTTTGTCCCATGGCAGTATCCCTTTAAAGGTTTTTTATTTTTTTATTGCTCAAAACGCCTATCTTTCTTGCAGACATACATCCCAGTATCTAGTTACTAGGGACAACAGCAACCAGATAGCTCTTGAAATCCCAAATTATGGGATTATGGGAGCGGTTATGTTTAGTGAAAGAAAACAAACATATTAAATGTATCCCATCTCCTGCTTTAGTAAAAGCCTTAGAGGTTTTCTGTCGGCCTTTAATTAGGAAATCACACTGTTCGATACCCTGCCTATTCACAAATGTATTTTCTTTTATACAGGTATAGGATCCGTTATCTGGAAACCCATTATCTAGAAAGCTCCGAATTACTTAAAGGCTGTCTCCCATAGACTCCATTTTATCCAAATGTTTAAAAAACTATTTCCTTTTTCTCTGTAATAAGTACATAGTACTTTATTCAAACTAAGATATAGTTAATCCTTATTGGAAGCAAAACCAGCCTATTGGGTTTATTTAATGTTTACATGATTTTCTAGTAGACAAGGTAGAAAGATCTAAATTACAGAAAGATCCATTATCCGGAAAAACCCCAGGTCCCGAGCATTCGTTTTGTAAAATATTTAGGATACACATGACAGGCTGACTATTCAAGCCAATATTTCTGTATACTATGGATAACGTTTGTTCATGTATCAGGTGTGAATGTGTGGGGCTTCATCAGATTAAATAATCAAAAGGAGCCACTGCAGAGACCGCCATGTATAGTCCCATATACTGTCAAATACTTAAGTCTTAAAGAAAGAAACGTGCTAAACGATTCATAAACTAACACATTTCACCGCTAATTGTTTGCATCTTTAAAATGAAATGACATAATTTGCAAAAGGTTTGTCTGAATATTCAGTATTAAACTAAAGCCAATCTTCACACTTTGTAATAAACCAGTGATAATAAAACAGGGATAATCATAGTAACATAGTAACATGGTAAGTAAGGTTGAAAAAAGACATGTCCATCGGGTTCAACCTTTATTTTTTTTTTTATCTTAACTACCTATCTGCCAGTTGATCCAGAGGAAGGCAAAAAACCCATCTGAAGCCTCTCCAATTTGCCTTAAGGTGGCCATACATGGATAGATCCGCTCGTTTGGCGATGTCGCCAAACGAGCGGATCTCCCTCCGATATGCCCACCTTGAGGTGGGCAATATCGAGCAGATCCGATCGTGGGCCCTAGGGCCCAACGATCGGATCCTAGCATTCGGTAAACGGGCGGTCGGATCGCGGGACTGCATCAACGAACAGATGCGGCCGCGATCCGACGGGATTTTCTGTCCCATCCGATCGAGATCTGGCCGACTTTCGGCCAGATCTCGATCGGGGAAGCCCGTCGGGGGCCCCCATACACGGGCCAATAAGCTGCCGACACAGTCTGTCGGCAGCTTTTATCGGCCCGTGTATGGCCACCTTTAGAGGGGGAAAAAATCCTTCCTGACTCCATAATGGCAATCAGACTAGTCCCTGGATCAACTTGGACTATGAGCTATTACCCATAACCCTGTATTCCCTTACTTGCTAAAAAGCTATCCAACCCCTTCTTAAAGCTATGTAATGTATCAGCCTGTACAACTGATTCAGGGAGAGAATTCCACATCTTCACGGCTCTCAATGTAAAAACCCCTTCTGAATATTTAGGCAGAACCTCTTTTCTTCTAATCGGAATGGGTGACCTCGTGTCAGCTGGAAAGACCTACTGGTAAATAAAGCATTAGAGAGATTATTATATGATCCCTTTATATATTTATACAGTCATCATATCACCCCTTAAGCGGCTCTTCTCCAGCGTGAACATCCCCAATTTGGCCAGTCTTTCCTCATAGCTAAGATTTTCAATACCTTTTACCAGCTTAGTTGCCCTTCTCTGTACCCTCTCTAGTACAATAATGTCCTGTTTGAGTGATGGAGACCAAAACTGTACAGCATATTCTAGATGGGGCCTTACAAGTGCTCTATACAGTGGAAGAATGACCCCCTCCTCCCTTGACTCTATGCCCCTTTTAATACAGCTCAAGACCTTATTTGCCCTTGATGCTGCAGACTGGCATTGCTTGCTACAGCCAAGTTTATCATCTACAAGGACTCCAAGGTCGTTTTCCATAATGGATTTGCCTAGTGCAGTCCCATTAAGGGTATAAGTGGCTTGGATATTTTTACATCAGCAGGTGCTTGTCTTTACATTTATCAACATTGAATCTCATTTGCCACTTAGCTGCCCAGATTGCCAGTTTGTCAAGATCATGTTGCAAGGATGCCACATCCTGGATGGAATTAATTGGGCTGGATAATTTTGTGTCATCTGCAAACACTGTTACATTACTTACAACACCCTCCCCTAAGTCATTAATGAACAAGTTAAATAAAAGTGGACCCAATACTGAGCCCTGGGGGACCCCAATAAGAACCTTACTCCAAGTAGAGAATGTCCCATTAACAACCACCCTCTGTACCAGATCCTGTAGCCAGTTTCCTATCCACCTGCAAACGACTTCATTAAGCCCAACAGACCTTAGTTTAGAAAGCAGTCGTTTGTGGGGCACAGTATCAAACGCTTTGGCAAAATCCAAATAGATCACATCTACTGCCCCCCCACTGTCCAGAATCTTACTTACCACATCATAAAATGCAATCAAATTCGTCTGACATGACCTATCCTTCATAAAACCATGCTGATTGTTGCTCATAATGCCATTCATTAGGATACAATTTTGAATGTGATCCCTTAACAAGCCTTCAAATAATTTGCCCACCACAGATGTCAAGCTTAGTGGCCTATAATTGCCAGGCTGAGATCGTAATCCCTTTTTAAATATTGGAATAACATCAGCTTTTCTCCAATTTTCTCCGGAGAAAATCAGAAATAAGGGCTGGTCTTATACTGAACTAAGCTCTCTTAGAACCTGGGGGTGTATGCCATCAGGCCCTGGAGCCTTGTTTACATTAACTTGTATTAAAGTTTTTTGAATCATATCCTGAGTCAGCCACTGACTAGATTGAGCTGAACCATTTGTGCAGTTATAAAGTGAGCCTGTGAACCCAGACTCCTCTATTGTATACACTGAAGAAAAGAACTGATTTAACACATTTGCCTTTTCTGTATCTGTTACAACCATACTGGTACCATTATTTAATGGAGCAACAACTCTCAACCTGCATCTTTTTACTATTAATATATTTAAAAAACTTTTTAGGGTTAGTTTTCACCTCCACTGCAATTAACTCTTCATTTCTTTTCTTAGCCTTCCGGATTGCTGATTTACAACATTTAACACATAACACAGTGTTTATATTCATTAAATGCAGCTTTTGTCCCTACAGATTTGTAGTTTTTAAATGCCTTTCTCTTCTTTCCCATTAACTTTTTTACTTCTGTATGCCACACAGGATGATTCTTAGAGCTTCTACGTTTAGTCCTTAAGGGAATAAATTGAGAACAGTAATGATTTAATATCATTTTAAAGGACAACCATTTCTGTTCTGTGTTTTTAGCCGAAAACCTAATGCCCCAATCAATGCTCTGTAGGGCAGCCCTCAAGGCACTAAAATTAGCTTTTCCAAAATTCATGGTTTTTGTTGCCCCAGTATATTTTTATTTTTTGCACCAGACATTAAAAGATATAACATTATGGTCACTATTACCCAGGGGTTCAATGACTTGCACATTTGCTATAAGTTCTGGGTCATTTGAGATCACTAAATCAAGAATAGCATTTTTTCTGGTAGGCTCCTCAACAACCTGTGCAAAAAAATTGTTGTGCAATAAGTTTATAAACTTGTTCCCATTAACTGATCTAGCAGTACCGTTGCTCCAGTCAATATCTGGGTAATTAAAATCCCCATTATCATTACTTTACCTAAAACTAGCAGCCTTTTCTATTTGCATTAGGAACTTTGTCTCTTCCTCCTCACTTACATTAGTGGGTCTATAGCATACTCCTACAATTAATTTGCTGGATTCTTTACAATTGGTGAAGAACTCCACCCATATGACTTCTGCCCCCTCATTTTCTAACATAACCTCCTTCTTTATATGAGCTTTTAAATCCTGCCTAACATACAGACATACCCCTCCTCCTTTTCTATTGCCTCTATCCCTCCGAAACAAAGTATAGCCACTGATATTTACTGCGCAGTCATGCAACTCATTCAGCCATGTTTCAGCCACACCAATCACATCATATTTTCCTTCCAACACCAGCAGCTCCAGCTCTCCCATTTTACCAGTCAAGACTTCTTTCATTTGTAAACATACATTTAATACTGGTACCATATTGAACATATGACATGTGGCCCTCCCTATCCTTAACAGTATCCCCAGCCAAATCTCCTCCCCCATTTTCCCTTTCTTTGCCCACTATCTCATCTAACTTGTCTTCCACTGAATCTTTTACTGAACCCTCCCCCCCACACCTAGTTTAAAGTCTCCTCCAACCCTCTAGCCATCTTCTCTCCCAAAACAGCTGCCCCATCATCATTGAGGTGCAGCCCATCCCTAGCAAAGAGCCTGCAGCCGACTGAAAAATCAGCGCAGTTCTCCAAAAACCCGAAACCCTCCTCCCTACACCAATCTTTCAGCCACGCATTAATCTCCCTACGCTCCCGATGTCTTAGTGTTGCTCGTGGCTCAGGTAATATCTCTGAAAAAATTACCTTGAAAGTCCTCGCCCTCAGCTTTGCACCTAGTTTTTTAAAATCATTTTTGAGGACTTCACCACCTCCTCTAACTTTGTCATTGGTACCTATGTGTACCAAGACCGCTGGGTCTTCCCCAGCCCCTCCCAATATTCTGTCCACTCGTTCCACCACATGCCGAACCCTAGCACCAGGCAAGCAGCAGACTGTTCGGCATGTAGGGGCCTTGCGACAGATTACCCTATCCACCTTTCTAATAATTGAATCCCCTATAACTAGAACCTGCCTTTCCTTCCTTGCACTCCCCCCACCACCCGTATTAGAGCCACTGCCTCCCGGGGTGCTCAGAGAGTCAGCCTGCTCCATACACGCCAGTTCGGAGTTTTCCTCCCCAGCATCTTCAGCCAAAACGGCGAATTTGCTGTTTTGGACAAACTGTGGACCAGCCCCCCTACTCTTCTGTCCCCTACTTCCCCTCTTGACTGTCACAAACCTTCCTCCCTCATTAGCCTCCACTGCCCCTTCTCCTCCCCCCACTCCACTAGCCCCTGCCAGTGGTTGCTCTGCGAGCCTCCTCTCATTCCCCTCGTTTGCCGATCACAGTGTATAACACAGCTTTATTATTAAAAAAAAATTACCTTTTTGAACGAGATGATCCCAAGGAATTAAACTTTTCAGAAGTACTTCCCTAAAACCAAAAAACAAAATTAAAAAACAAAAAAAGGGTTAATTAACAGGGCAAAATTGGAAACAGAAATAAAAAAGTCTCATTCTACTACTGGACAATAAAAAAAAAGAAATATCACCAGTCTACTGAGAAGCCCTCATTATAATTATCTGCTATTAATCTAACTAAAGCTTTAACTGGGGGAAGAGATGGGTTTGTTAATACAGAGAGCTTCTCTGTAGACTTCTGATTTGTTTTGACAGTTCTAGGTACTAACAGTTAGTATAAGACGACTCAATCATCTCCTGTTAACTGCAAGAAATAAACTATAGATATAATATAATTAATGAATACATAATTAATACAATCAGCATGAGCACAAGTCCTATTTATTTAACATATATTGAAAAAAGGGGGCCATTTTTCAGACACTTTCATTTAAAGTGTGATTAACAAAAACAAAATCTCATCACATAGTAAGGAACATAATACTAAGCCTGAGACTGACCTTGACCAAGATACCCTGGTTAATGCAGGGAAGAGATCGCCTGGTCACTAGCAATTAGTGAACCTGACCTGTTTGCCAAATGCACTGAAGTCTATGGGAGACTTTTTTTTCTACACACAACAAATCTTTTCACCAATTGGAGTCTATGGGTGGATGTTTTGCAACGAAACCTGGCGAATAATTTCACTCATTACTACTCCTATTTATAAAATGAATTTACAAGTTTAAAAAAATGTTTGCATTGATCTACCTCATCCATGTTGTTTTCCATTGGATGCAGTCGATTTACAGACTTGACTTTAGCTATAAAATACAAAGGTAGGATTATTTTTTGTTATATTGAATTATAGATTAAAGGAGTTGTTCACCTTTAAAATAACTTTTAGTATGATAGAGAGTGATAGTCTGAGACAATTTGCAATTGGTTTTCATTTTTTATTTGTGGTTTTTGAGTTATTTAACTTTTTATTCAGCAGCTCTCCAGCTTGCAATTTCAGCAATCTGGTTGCTAGGTGCCAAATTACCATAGCAACCATGCATTGATTTGAATAAGAGACTTTAATTTTAATAGGTGAAGCCTGAATAGAAAGACGAGTAATATAAATTAACAATAACAATACATTTGTAGGCTTACAGAGCATTTGTTTTTTAGATGGGGTCAGTGGCCCCATTTGAAAGCTGGAAAGAGTCAGAAAAAAAGGTAAATAATTAAGCTATTAAAAATAAATAATGAAAACTAATTGAAAAGTTTCTTAGAATTGGCCATTTTATAACATAAGTTAACTTAAAGGTGAACCACCCCATTAAGAACATATTCAGCATCCCTTTACTAACGAGTGAAAGAAATCATAAATACAGGTATAGGATCCCTTACCCGGATACCCAATATGCAGAAAGCTCCGAATTACGGAATGGCTGTCTCCCATAGACTCCATTTTATCCAAATAATCCACATTTTTAAAAATGATTTCCTTTTTCTCTGTAATAATCAAACAGTAGCTTGTACTTGATCCCAACTAAGATATAATTAATCCTTATTGGAAGCAAAACCAGCCTATTGGGTTTATTTAATGCTTAAATGAATTTCTAGTACACTTAAGGCATGAAGACCCAAATTACGGAAAGATCCGTTATCCGGAAAACCCCAGGTCCGAGCATTCTGGATAACAGGTCCCATACCTGTATAAGCATTTTTCCATTCCAGAACTCTTATTCTATAGTTCCCTCATCAGAGCAACCAGTATAGCAGCTTTCACTTTTATGGATAAAATCATATGAAATACAGTGAGTTCACAATAGTCTTTCTTTGTACTTGGTCGGACTCACATCAAAACACATGAAAACACAGGTGGGCCACCACTCAAAAACAGCTAGTAGTGTCTAAACAGAGGTCCCACCTGTGTGCTTCAGGCGTTAACTATAGGAAGCAATACCAGTGATCAATGGTGTTATCAGCTAAAATGTGCGCTCAGGCATTGTGACAAAACGTTCCATCCATACTTAAGTTATTTTATAATTTCACCTGCACGTCTGCTAATAGACTGTCTAGGTGTGTCCTCAGATTCTTCTGATGAGTGAGCAAGAAATTCATGAAGCTTCTGCACCAATGTATTTAACTTGCTTTCACTAAGAAATACATAAAAAAAGAAAAAATAATTAAGTTAAATTCTTTTTTTTAAAAAAAAACAAAAAAATATAACCCATAAGGGCCTTTTTGACTGCTGTTAATTAGTTTCAGTTAAAAAACAAAAGCTATAATATTAATTATTTTAATGTGTTATGTATTTGGGACAGATGTTTCATTAAGGGTCAGGCCACACGAGCAGATTAAGGGGAGATTAGTTGCCCCAGCGACAAATCTCCTCTTCTTTGGGCGACAATCTCTCCTGCCTTCCACTGGATAAAATTAAAATCGCCTGGGGGAAGGCACATGCGGAGCTTCATTTTCCGGAGTCGTCTGAAGTTGCCTCACAAGGAGATTTTGGGCGAGTCTAGTAACCTACAGCAAACAATCAGATGTTAAACATACTTACTGATTACTATGGGTGACTAGACTTGCTGCAAGCTTTGCACCTTTTATTAGACAAATAATTAAAAACTGCTAGCAACGTCAGCAATACTTTCATAGAAATAGGAAAAACGAAGAATGAACAATATATAGTGATTGTCTTCGATATAATTTCCCTAAAATAAAAATGGTGTAATTTTCCTGCCCAGACAACCAAAACACAATGATCTATGTATTTTTGATGCCAAGAGCAGGAATTACTATCTTAGTAATGCCCAGGTTGGGCAGAAACCCACGATGGTTCAGGCCAACCCACTGCCCCAGTGGTGGGTTGCAGCCATATTCACTGACAGCCTAATCCCTTTTCCAACCTGTCCCCACTACTAACATGAATGCACATACTTCTAAGCTCTCCCTCGTCCTTGTCCCTCAGGTGAGCACAGGTTGAAAATCTTTGGCCCACACATTGATTGGAGTGCTGGTTCTTACTTCAAGTGTGAATGAATACATGTGATAGAAACTGTGAAAATGCCTATATAGATAAAACCCAAGTGTAGTCACAGTCACAAATACCGCACCTACTAACAAAAATCTGTAGACACTACCAGGGTGCTTCTCCCCCAACACACTATGAAATAAAAGACTTTAGATAATCTACAGGGTTACTCTTCTGTCTCTATATAAAAGAACTGAACCACAACCAATTCTGATAGGAGGGAAGTTAATCGTTAAAACAGATTCCTATGGCAAAGATGTTTAACTAGAATAAAATAAACAAAACATTTACAGATGCGAGTAAACTGAATGCAGAAAGAATGTTATATTATATAAATACATTATATGGTAAGTTACAAATTATATATTTTTCCTTGAAAGAACACTAGTTTCTCAAAAGAAGAACCATCACGCAGTGTGAGAAGCCACATGTTTCTGAGCATCGCTGGGCTATTAACTTTCCAGAGACAGTATAGTATGAGCAGGAGCAAACACAAAGAGCTAGTTCTTTAATGGCCGGAAAACATGGAACCAAAGAAACCCTCTCATAGGCTTTAAAATAAAACAAATGATGCACATCTTTTTCCCAGCTATTATACCCGACAAGCAGTGACATAAGCACTTATCATAATTCACTTCAGCAGTAAAGTAAACACCATATTGGACTCATCATCATAATTTCAATAGACCAAATGGGATTCATATGGTGGCCTTAGTTTACAAGCACAGACATTCTCTGATGACAGTGCCCATTTACCATGATTTTAAAATGACACTTTTTTTCTGGTACGAAGACTGCAAAGATGATTTTTTTTACTGCACAGCATACTACTCCTAACCTCTTTACGGGGCAATACACCCCATTATTCAACATTAGTTAAATGACTAGTGCTTGTCCTAGTCATACATTTTGCTCTTTCCTTTAATTAAAACACTATTCTGTATTAGGCTACACAAACTGAAGCTATTCCATGCTTGCTTAGCATGAGTGCAATTAATAGGACGCGCGCTGAGCAACAAAATTAAACGAGTACAGGGAAACACAAACACAACCCCAAATGGAATGCAAAACTAAAAAGAGACAAACTGTAGTAAAGGTAGAGAAAGTATTAGGGTAGGGGCAGATTCGGGGAGATTTAGTCGAACTGCCTTCTTCCTGCCTTCCACCTGCTTGAATGAGATGCTTCGATTTCCGAAATCTTCTGCGATTTCAGAGAAAAGAGGATCACTCCGTGGTGCTTGTTGGATGAACCCCGGGCCAGTGCAGTTTTCTGCCGATAGGAGCACTCGCCTGGAGTGTCAGGTAAGTAAACACAATCACTTGTATAAAATGACTTACCTTCTCCTTTAATATTTAGATGTTAGGCTCACAACAGGGCCTCTTTTTCTCTTATAAGCAAAACTGCACACATACACAAGTACATTTTAGATACAGTAGAACCCCCATTTTACATTCCCTGATTTCAAGTTTTCCCTCATTTTACATTGTTGTTTTGTGGTCCCATCTATCTATTATGCAAAATACATTTCCCCGATTTTACATTTTCCTGGATTTTACATAATTTTTCTCTGGTCCCCTCAAAAATGTAAAATAGGGGTTTTAATGTATCTATATTCAGAGAGGAAAACTATCTTTATGAACTTCTCCCTAAGCACTGTTGTAGAGACAAAATGCCATAAGTCATCTTAAGTGCTATTGTAGGAACATAGCAAGAATACTACACTATTAAGAACTGCTGAGAATTTCTGAAATACAGAAATTACATCATTGCATAGATACCTGTTGCATGTGAATGCATAAATAAGTGTACATATCTTGTCACTTCCACCTAACGAACATAAACAAAATAAGATCATTTATCACCCAAGATGCTGCCAAAATTCTTATTCACTCACTCGTCATATCACGTCTATATTACTGTAACTCTTTTAATGGCGATGGGCTGGCACAAACTGGATCACACTCCAGAAATAGATGTAGTAAAAAAGTTAGTTTATAAAGACAAAAACATCACAGCAAAGGCCTTACGCGTTTCGTGCCTCACTCACTTAATTCTGATCTTGCTCACTCCCACACCTTGTGTCTTATTCCCTTCCCTTTAGATTGTAAGCTCTTTTTCACAGGGCCTCTCTCACCTCTTGTACCAGTATTGGTTGTGATGTATGTAACTTCATATGTTCTATGTATGTAATCAATGTGATTTAGTTGTATAAACACACTCAGGGCCGGATTTACATAGCCACATGACCAGGGGCAGCTGGGAAATTGACAAAATGTCTAGCCCCATGTCAGATTTCAAAATTGAATATAAAAAAAATCTGTTTGCTCTTTTGAGAAATGGATTTCAGTGCAGAATTCTGCTGGAGTAGCACTATTAACTGATGCGTTTTGAAAAAAAACATGTTTTCCGATGACAGGATCCCTTTAAATTGGGTTAAAAAAAGACCAAAGCCATCAAAAGTTCAACCCTTCTAAATGAAACCCAGTGCACATTCATACACACACTCACACTGACCCCTCCATAAACTATATATACCCATATCTACAGTATATTTCTTGTATTTTTTTTTTTTTAAAGCTTTTATTTATTGGTTACAACTTCAACATACAGAAATACAGGTTAGTTTTACAATAATAACCAAATTGTATATTGATTATTCACATGAATTGAGCGACCCTTCACCTAACTGAGAGCCAACTCTGAATCAGTGATTTTCACTACTGAAGAGCAAACCCTTTTTGTTTATAACTCAATCACTGAAACAGGGGCGCATGGGGGGGGATCTAGGCCATGTGGGCATGTGTTAACTTATGTTCCCAGATATGTAGGTGGTATTCCTAACCAAATTCCTGGGGTGTGATCGTATCGGTTACATCAACCCATGCCCCCCAGACTTTCTCGAATTTTTCTGGGCAACCTCTACTAATATATGTTAAAGAGATACTGACACCAAAAAGCAAACCCTTTTTTACATCTATCATAATATTGCCTGTGAAAGCTACTTATAACTTTGCCATAAAGTATTTGCAGGATGCTTTTACATCACCTATCTGATGCCCCATGTTCTTGTATGAGGGGGCTGCCATATTTGTGCAGCCGGAGTCCGGTAGCACTACAATCTCTAACTGACAGGCTGAGATGGGACAGTCAGGTTGGCAAAACATGACCTATAGGTAACTTTTAATGTACATTTATAAAAGTCGTTTTTTAGTGTCAGTATCACTTTAACTTGTAAAGTGGGAGTGCTTGGTTTATTAGATTTCCATCTCTTTAGGGTGGGTGAGGTAGGCAACTTCAAAGTTAGGATAATAGTTTTCCTGGTTCCTTTGAGTGGTTCCTCTTATGGGAGTGTTCGCTAATGCCTCAATTGACCCAGCTGCTTCTGCTGAAATGGGGAATGCCGCATTTTCAGTCAAGAGAGAAAACCACCAAGCCGGGCAGCTAGATAGTATAGAAAAAAAAATGTGTTAGCACCAAACCCCCATTATTTCTTGTATATTTTAGTATCACAATAGCCTTGGATATTATGCTTGTCCGAAAAATCAACCAACATCATCCGGCAGGGCATTCCACAACCTCACTGCCAAGAACCACCTACACTGCTTCAAATGAAAGTTCCGTTGCTTTAGTTTAAAGGACTGGCCTCTGGTGCAGTGCCTTGATTGAATGCTGTATAAAGTGCACATCAGAAAATGTCATACTGCTTAGAATGTCCTTGCGGACTCCAGTACGTAGGGAAAACAAACAGGAAGCTAAGGGAGCTAATAAATTAACATGTAACGAATATTAGAGCTGGACTAGTGAGCCATAGTGAGTCAATACATTTTAAAGAACAAAAAAGAACCCTCAGGGACTAAAATTTTGGGGTATTGAAACTGTTGGAAAAAACTGGAGGGGGGGGACATAACGCTAAAAACGCTGCAAAGGAAAAGCAAATGGATATACGATATGCAGACTTTTATTCCCCTAGGTTTAAATATTGATATTCATTTGAGAGTTTTTTTATAGGATATTTTAGACTGCTTTAAGGATTGCTCTACTGTTCTATTTGTATAAGGTATTTATGTATTGTATTTTTTTTACTCATTGATTGAAAGTGAACCTGCGCTCTAAAGGCAAATCTAGTACTTTTGTAGTATAAACAGCCTTTTTAACCTGGTGTCTATATGGACTTTATTAGGGAGGGGTTACCAGATCACTGAATGGACTTGCAAAAGGAATATGAAGTGCATGGCAACGCAGGCAATATAACAAAATCAGCAGGGAAAGGAAATCCACCTCTGAAGAAGCTGACCTCAGCAAAAAGCATCAGGTGTGACATCACTTCCGGTTTCAGCAGTGAGTGGATGTACAGGTGGAACATAAGGGAGAGGGAGACGCCGGCAGGACCCATCTCTTTGTATTGCAAAGGTTCACCTCCATGATCTGCACTATAAGACTGGTTTGTTTGATATGTGCTCAGAAGTTTGACTTATGTAAGTGCAAGAAGTATTAAAACCTTTTAAAAAATAAAGGCAAATTACACTATGGGCGCTGTCCCTGCTTTTTAATGTCTTTTTTTTTTTTGCTGCCCAGTTTTCCAATTAAGTCATATCACTCTGGCAGTATCCTGCAGGGAACCTTTTACGCTGGCCATAGACGCACAGATCCTATCGTACGAAACGAGGATTCGTACAATTTTCGGATCGTGTGTGGAGAGTGCCAACATCTTTCGTTCAGCGGAGAACGGTCGTTTGGTCGATTGGATAGGTTTGATTTTGATCCCGCCAGAGCCCTTTGCACATCGTAATTGGATCGTTTGCCAAACGAGCGGATCTCGTTGCTTTGGCGGTATGTTTTGGGTCATTGTCCATCTGTATTATGAAACGCCTCCCAATGAATATGGTAGATGTGATATCTATACACCTACCTCCTGGAGAGTGTTGTTCACTTGTTTGGCTGTTGTGAAGCAGTTTATCTTCATTGTGGAAATGATTCTGTGATCATCCACCACTGTTGTCTTCCATGGACGTCCAGGTCTTTTTGAGTTCCTGAGTTCACCAGTGCTTTCTTTCTTTCTCAGCATGTACCAAACTGTAGATTTTGCCACTACTAATATTGAAGTAATTCCTCTGATGGGTTTTTTCTCTTTTAGCAGCTTAAGGATGGCTTGTTTAACCTGCATTGAGAGCTCCTTTGACCACATGTTGTCTGTTCACAAAATCTTCCACATACAAGCACCCTGTTGCACATAAAATCAATAACAGTAATTCTATTGCAATGAAGCCAAATATCTGATCCCTTAATACACCTTCCAAATTATTTCCTACCACTGAGGAAAACTTAAAGGAAAACTATACCCCCCAAACAATGTAGGTCTCTATAAAAAGATATTGCATAAAACAGCTCATATGTAAAATCCTGCTTCATGTAAATAAACCATTTTCATAATAATATACTTTTCTTGTAGTATGTGCCATTGGGTAATCATAAATAGAAAATTGCCATTTTAAAAAATAAGGGCCGCCCCCTGGGATCGTAGGATTCACTGTACTCACAAACATACCAACAAACCATACATGTTAGGTCACATGAGCCAATTAACAGACAGAGTTGTGTCTTTTGCTTCCACACTTCTTCCTGTTACAGTTAGAGTTGAAGTATTTCTGGTCAGGTGATTTCTGAGACAGCACACAGACCATCACAAAATGGTGGCTCAAGGCAAGAGATGTAAAAGGGCAATATTTAGTTAAATATATTTTCCAGTTTGGTAAGATTCTTTAATATGCCACTTAATATGATATGAACTATCTGTTGCTTAAGTGTTCATTTTGGGGGTATAGTTTTCCTTTAACGGCCTTTTGCCAGACTTCATTGAATCCTGAAAAGTTAAGTAAAGAGGTTTGGCGATCACAGAGCTAAGCTCATTTAGTACCCTGGGATCAATACCATCCGGTCCCAGACACTTGTTTAGGTTTACATGTTCTAGTATCTTTTGAATTTCCTCTTGTGTAAACCATGGATCAGTAGTTGTACAGCTAGAATAGGGAGTATTAAATGGATACTGTCATGGGAAAACATGTTTTTTTCAAAACGCATCAGTTAATAGTGCTGCTCCAGCAGAATTCTGCACTGAAATCCATCTTTAAAAAGAGCAAACAGATTTTTTTTTATATTCAATTTTGAAATCTGACATGGGGCTAGACATATTGTCAGTTTCCCAGCTGCCCCCAGTCATGTGACTTGTGCCTGTACTTTAGGATGGAACTATACAATATGTCTAGCCCCATGTCAGATTTCAAAATTGAATATAAAAAATCTGTTTGCTCTTTTGAGAATTAGATTTCAGTGCAGAAGTCTGCTGGAGTAGCACTGTTATCTGATGTGTTTTGAAAAAAACATGTTTTCCCATGACAGTATCCCTTTAAGAAGAAAACCATCATTGGAAGGTTCCTCAGTTGTGCATATAACCGTTTAGAATCTCTGCTTTTTCTCTGTTCGGATCTACCAACTGCCCCCCCCCGCCCGACATTAATGGTCACACCCCTTCGGTTTTATTATTTTTACTATTTACGTATTTAAAATGAATTTTGGATTATTTTTACTTCTCACCACAGTACCCTTTCCCATCTCAATTTTAGCTTGTCTGATAGGTTGTTGTTTTTTTTGTTTTTTTGCATGATTAGCTTCCTTGTACCTGGTAACCGCTTTAGCTGTCCTACCTAACTTGAAAGCCTTAAAGGGATACTGTGATGGGAAAATGTTTTTTAATTTCAAAATGCATGATTTTATTGTGTTGCTCCAGCAGACTTCTGCACTGAAATTTGTTTTTCAAAAAGTAAATGGATTTTTTTTTATATTTAATTTTGAAATGTGACATGAGGACTAAATATATTGTCAGTTTCCGAGGTGCCCCAGTCATGTGAGTTGTGCTCTGATAAACTTCAGTCACTCTTCGCTGCAAATTGGCGTGATATCACCCCCTCCCTTTACCCCCCTGCAGCAGAACAATAGTAAGGTAACGAGGTAGCTATAAGAACAGCACTCAATAGTCCCCCCCCAGCGCTAGGGCACCCACACTGGGAGGGAGCTCCTGGCAGTAGGGCCCACTCGCACATTATGCATATGTGCGCAACATCAGAAGCACATTATGTGCATGCGTGATGCACAACACGGCCTTTGTTGGGCAAATTTACGGGGGCAATTAAAAAGAAAAACACTTGCTCCCAACCAGAGTGCGGGCTCTATTAGCCTGCACCATTGGAACTCCACAAAAAATAAGCTTTTTGAAAAGTAAACTTTGCAATATACATCAATTAAAAAATATGCAGATTTTTCATGATTTTTAATGGTTTGAACAATTCCCTAAGTCTAGCTCCCTGCTCTCCTGCTGATCTTTTGGACTACTTTGCTGAGCTGGCTGACAACCGCTACTTTGTTTCAGCAGCCAGCTGTCCTCGGCCTGCATCCTCCAAACCCCACAATTCCCTGCACACGATTTTAGTAAGAAATGGAACACCACAGCGCAATGCATTGTAAGCTTTGGAGAAACAATTTGTAACATCAGTGTTTAGTCCCTCCTTCCCTGCTAGAATTTCAAATGATGCAGAAAGAGAAGAACTGTCAAACAGCTGGATTTCACCTTAGAAATGAGAATTTATTCATACTTTTTGAAGAAACAGGTAACTGTGATGGGTATATTAGGGGTTTCTGTGTTATGTGATTCCAAACCAAAATCATATTTTGGTTTGGAACCAGAGTTCCCCTTTAAATCTAAAGTTAAATGTTTCTGTTTCTAGGGTTCCAGTCTGGCAGCTCAGTAATCCAGGTGCATTCTTAAATGTTACAACTTGCTACATTTACTTGATATATTTCTCAGCAGTATCTCTGGAATATTAGTAACTATTGTATTAATCCGAACAGTTGCCTTTAATGAAACTCAGGCATTCTGCTCAGCAGAGCTAAAAATAACAAATATATCAACTAAATGTATCAATTTATATCGGTTAAAGAGTCTGCAACCTCCCCTCCCCCCTCCCAGAGCTGCTTCAGAAGGTGAAAAGTGAAAATTTACATAGATCCATTATCTGGAAACCCATTATCGAGAAAGCTGAATTTTGAGAAGGCCATCTCCCATAGACTTAATTTTAATCAAATAAATTAAATTTTTACAAATGATTTCCCTCTTATCTGTATTAAAAAAACTTGAACTTGATCCCAACTAAAATATAATTAATCCTCATTGGAGGCAAAACAATCCTGTACTAAAGCTCCAAGAAACCTTAAGTGTTATCTAAATAGCAGCTCTCTCATCATCTCAAGGCACACAGCTAGCAGTTTTTTTTTAAGGAAATCTATACCACAAAATGAATACTTAAGCTACTTAAGCAACAGATACTTCATTTAACATAAACTGAAATATTAAAAAAATCTTACCAAACTGGTATGTATATTTAAGTAAATATTGCCCTTTTACATCTCGTCTTGAACCACCATTTCGTGATGGTCTCTGTGCTGCCTCAGAGATCACTTGACCAGAAATACTACAGCTCTAACTGTAACAGGAAGAATTGTGGAAGCAAAAGACAGAACTCTGTTAATTGGCTGTATGATGGGTATTTTCCTTAAAAAAATAAATACATTGGCAGAATACCTTAAAAAAAGAATATGGCTAAAAATGCTGTACTTTATATATATATATATAGTATCTAGTAGAATTAAGTCAAAGGCAAGTGGACATTTAGAGTTTTTCTCATCCAAGTTGCTTCTCCAATTCAACTGAAGTGGTAGGGAATTCCCTGGCATTTAAACGCTTGAGGGTAGTAAAGTCACAGACATCCAATCACAATGGTTCTATTAAACTTCAGTCAGGTGTTTGTTGAAAATCACAATTCTAAAAGAATTGTAATGTGCCGCACAAGGAGGGTGGGGAAGTGCCAGCCAATGGACCAGACAAAAAGGGCTTGGGCTTGAGTTCTGCGCGAAACAAATTTTTGAAACCCAGACCCGCAACCTGCATTTTTACCTGCCTGTACCCACTACCCAACTTGCACCACAACTGCCTTATCCGCAACCCACTCACCACCATTAAACATAAAGTGATATGGGTGGGGCATACAACTGGTTCAAATTTTTTAAAGGAAGAAAATATAGAGAATATACAGTAATATAACAAAAAGTTTGGGAACCCCTCTAAGTTTTTTGGAGTTTTGTTTATCATTGGCTGAGCTTTCAAAGTAGAAACTTCCTTTTAATATATAACATGCCTTATGGAAACTGTATTATTTCAGCAGCGACAAGTTTATTGGATTAAGAGAAAATATGCAATATGCATTATAAGAAAATTAGACATATGCATAAATTTGGGCACCCCAACACAGATATTGCATAAATACTTAGTGGAGCCTCCTTTTGCAAATGTAACAGCTTCTAGACGCCTCCTATAGCCTTTGCGGAGGGTCTGAATTCTGGATAACGGTATTTTTGACCATTCGTCTATACAAAATATCTCCAGTTCAGTTAAATTTGATGGCTGCCAAGCATGGACAGCCTGCTTCAAATCATCCCATAGATTTTCCATGATATTCAAGTCAGGGGACTGTGATGACCATTGCAGAATATTGCACTTCTCCCTCTGCATAAATGCCTTTGTAGAATTTTGAAGTGTGTTTAGGGTCATTATCTTGTTGGAATATCCAACCCCTGCGTAACTTCAATTTTGTGACAGATGCTTGACTTTAACAAGGGCTCCAAGTCCCTGAACTAGCCACACAGCCGCTCAGTATGATGGAACTCCACCAAATTTGACAGTAGGTAGCGGGTGTTTCTCTTGGAATGCGGTGTTCTTCTTCTGCCATGCAAAGAGCTTTTTGTTATGACCAAATAACTTGAATTTTGTCTCATCAGTCCAAAGCACTTTGCTCCAAAATGTCTGTGGCTTGTCTAAATAGGCTTTGGCATACAAAAAAAGCGACTGTTTGTGGCGTGAGTGCAGAAAGGGCTTCTTTCTCATCACCCTACCATACAATTGTTCTTGTGCAAATTGCGCTGAATTCTAGAACGATGTACAGATACACCATATGCAGCAAGATGTTCTTGCAGGTCTTTGGGTTGTCTGTAACAATTCTCACAATCTTCCGCATATGCTGCTCCTGTATTTGTCTTGGCCTGCCAGACCTGGGTTTTACATCAACTGTGCCTGTAGCCTTCCATTTCCTGCTTACATTCCTTACAGTTGAAACGAGATATCTTTTTGTAGCCTTCCCCAAAACCATGATACTGAACAATCTTTGTTCAGATCTTTTGAGAGTTGCTTTAAGGATCCCATGCTGTCACTCTTCAGGGGAGAGTCAAACAGAAGTACAACTTGCAATTGGCCACCTCAAAGTCTGCCTGCTGTGTCTGGTTACCATGTGTAAACTTTAAAAGGTATCACTACAGAGATTAACTGGCCCCTGCATAGTTTAAACCTCAAATTCACACTGTAATCTCCTGTGTTTGCCACACATGTAATCCCCCCTGCATTGTTCACACTTGTGATACCTCTATTGTTCACACCCCTAACGCACTGTACTGTTCACACCTGAGACCCGAACTGAAACTGCCCACATTGTTCATACTTTATTCAAAATGCTAATAGAGCACCAGCACTGTGTCACTGTATGTAGTACATATTAGAATGGTCCTGATTTTCCTGTCTCCTGCTTTGTTCTGCCTTCCCTATGCTCCCTGTGTGGGTCATAATTTGCCTGCTCTTTGCACCTTGTGTTTGCCAAACTCTGCCTCACCTATGATCCCTATTGAACATAAGCCTGGTATTTGTTCTGGAGGTTTGTTAGCATTTGAAAATTATTTTTAGGGGCCCCCAAGGTGTTTAATCATATGCTGGGATACTGTATTATACACAGGGGAGGAGGAGGCATATGGATTTAAGGGTATGTCTTAATATGACAACTTTTTTCACATATGAGTGGCATCCCTGCCGGTGCTAGGCCAAGGTAGTTTGGCACTCTGCTTCAATCAGCGCCCCCTGTCCTGCATTACAATTTACCTCCTTACCATGATGGTTTTTAAATAAAGAAAGCAAAAAAATGTACAACACTTTTTCATTTATATCACTGCCCCCTGTACCAGCAAGCCCAGCAGCTATCCATCATATTGCCCCCCCCCCCAAATACCTGTGCCTGTAGCCATCCATTATACTGCCCCCCATACCTGTACCAGCAAGCTCAGCAGCCATCCATCATACAGCCCTCCAGCAGCCATCATATTGCCCCCAATCTTTACCTGTGCCAGCAGCAACCAAAAATAAATCTGAACACATCATATTGCCCCACGTATTTATGTACCGTACTTGTGCCAGCGCCCAGCCCAGCAGCAACAGCAAACATATGGCCCGACCCAAATCTGTACCTGGCTGTGCCAGCAGGAAGCTTCACACTTTCACAGTAATAGAAAGAATGGCTTTAGTTCAGTGCAACTGTGCAAGGCTGAGAGCAGCAAGCGTGAGCCCCACCAAGCAGGCCCCCAGCTCTCTGCCACCCAACCGCATCAGTGACGTCGACGCGTATGCGCACGTCGCACCGCACAGAAGGAGCTATGACTTGCTGGCAAAAGGGAGAAAGTGAAGGAGGGGGATTCCACCCGACTGAGTGACCCTGATTACTGAAACAAATTATTAAATAAACGCTTGAAAAAAAAAAAAAAAAAACATTAAAAGTGCGCCCCTCAATGATGGTGTCCTAGACAGCCACCTACTATGCCTACCCCTAGTTCCGGCCCTGATCCCTGCAGTGAGCACCAACCATCTGGTTTTTTGGTGTGCTATTAATGTGGACATGGTCTTGCGGTAACATGGGTGTAGTTTAAAGTGGGTGTGATCTAAAAACAGGGAGTGGCTAACACTGGCTTCCATTATCGGCCCTCCACCGTGTAGAGTAGCTAGTTATGTCACTTTCAAACAATTTATTTTTACAGACAAAGCAAACAAGAGCAAAATGTGTATGATAATGAGGTTTATGTTATTTTTTTTTTTTTTTAATTAAAAATGGGTTTTTAATGTTATGTATTGTCTTTACAGATTGCATAGGACTTTGATGGTGGTTTTTTTTTAAAAAAAAAACATTCTTCTGTGAACTTCAATATTTATGGCACTGGCACTTTTTGAATAGTTATGATTCGGACTGTTATGAGAAAGAAAATGATGGATATTGGCACTGTCACACATAGCGATTATGTTACTTGGACTCTACTCATGTAGATGTAGACTCATGTTGATATTTCACTAGTTCATTTGAGTTGATTGAATATAAATGTGATGATTATTATGAAATTGGGTTTATAAATCATGTAGCATGCACAATACTCGTCCAATTATGGCACTGTCACTTTATGTATGATAGTAAGATATTTTAGCACTTTCTGGCACATTATTTTTTACACCTTACTTTTCATGATTTTGTGATTATATATTTGTATCCTGTTAAGAAAGAAGTATGCCTATACTGATATACGAATT